>NC_134692.1:88925858-89226358 GCF_050947455.1 Rhinoderma darwinii | reverse complement strand
TACAGACAGGAGCTGTAGGGATAGCATCTCTGTGCAGTTAGGGAAAGCTTTAGGAATCTAAATGCCAGGAATCCAGCAATCGAAGGGGCTCATCCACTACTCACTACTCAACCAGTGTGTGAATACGCTTTTAGAAGGGGCTCATCCCCGGCCGTTAACATAACGAAATAACAATCCAACTTGCAATACAAGCAGCCTTTGTAGTAGTAGTAGTACTACAAGGCCCAGCATTCCCTGAGTGCACCGCGGCGTGCCTGATAGAAATTGTCACTCATTGCCATTTGCCAAGCCAGTGTCAGTGTGAATACGCTTTTAGAAGGGGCTCATCCCTGGCCGTTAACATAACGAAATAACAATCCAACTTGCAATACAAGCAGCCTTTATAGTAGTAGTAGTACTACAAGGCCCATCATTCCCTGAGTGCACCGCGGCGTGGCTGATAGAAATTCTCATTCATTGCCATTTGCCAAGCCAGTGTCAGTGTGAATACGCTTTTAGAAGGGGCTCATCCCCGGCCGTTAACATAACGAAATAACAATCCAACTTGCAATACAAGCAGCCTTTGTAGTAGTAGTAGTAGTAGTAGTACTACAAGGCCCATCATTCCCTGAGTGCACCGCGGTGTGCCTGATAGAAATTCTCATTCATTGCCATTTGCCAAGCCAGTGTCAGTGTGAATACGCTTTTAGAAGAGGCTCATCCCTGGCCGTTAACATAACGAAATAACAATCCAACTTGCAATACAAGCAGCCTTTGTAGTAGTAGTAGTAGTAGTAGTACTACAAGGCCCAGCATTCCCTGAGTGCACCGCGGCGTGGCTGATAGAAATTCTCATTCATTGCCATTTGCCAAGTCAGTGTGAATACGCTTTTAGAAGGGGCTCATCCCCCGGGTTTTGATTCAACTTGCTGCACTCCAGCAGTGAAATGTCTGGTAAAAAAAAGGTTGTGAAAGGACTGGGTAGACGAAAAAACACCCAGGCTGTGTCCTCTTCCAGTCCAAATGTTGGATCTGTTGGTGCCAGACCCAGTACCAGCATTTGTGGCACAAGACATGTGCCCAGTTCCACTAGTAGCAGCAGCTATGTGCCTGCTGGTAGTAGTAGCAGTAAGCCAGACTTGTCCATCTCCTCCGGTGGGCGGGTAACTTTAGGCAATACGGCCATTGTGGACTGGTTGGCTGGCTTGCGGTCATCTCAGCAGGAAGACTCTGACGATCTGGCTTCAAGCCAGGTTTCGTTGGATTCCAGATCCTCTACAGTTCCTTGGCACAGTGACAGTAGTAATATGAGTATTTCTAGCGTTTCCATTACATCATCTATGTCTTCACTCCCCCTTCCTAGCGGGAAGCCATCTTTCCTGAGAGTCCTAAGAGACATCTCCTCAGGAGCCGGTGACGGCGACACAGATGCTGGTGTAGGCTCCCGAAAATAGCCTGCCAGACAACGGGCAAGCTCGGATGGTGGTGGTGGTGGTGGACGACGTGGTACTACCTCTTTACGGTACTCTGCCGTGTGGCAAATTTTCTGTACCTTCCCGGAGGACGAAAACATGGCACAGTGCCGTATCTGCAAGCAGAAAGTAAGGTGTGGGCAGGGCAGCAATGTAGGAACTACCGCTCTACGTAAACACATGGAGCGGCATCACAAGGCCATGTGGGACAGTCGACATGCCCCACCATCATCATGTATATCTAATGTAGACCCCTCTGCCGCTGCTGCTGCTGCTGCTCCGAGTCCCTGTCATCTAAGTAGTAGCCAGGCCTTATCCACCATGTCGTTGTCATCATCATCATCACTGTCATCTAGTGCTCCTCCTACGTCCCGTCAGTTATCTATTATGGAATCGTTGTCCAATAAGCAACAATATATACCCAGTCATCCACTTGTCGTGCGGCTTAATTCACACCTAGCTGAGTTGTTGGTGGTGCAGTCGCTGCCATACCACCTGGTCGACTCCACCGGCTTCAAGCAATTGATGGCGTGCGCTCAGCCTAGGTGGCGAATACCTAGCCGCCATTACTTCTCCAAAACAGCTGTCCCTGCCTTGAACAAGCACGTGGAGGAAAAGGTGTGCCAGTCCTTGCAATTATCTGTGTGCAGCAGGGTACATGCCACCGTCGACACGTGGAGCAGCAACTATGGGCAGGGACAGTACATGTCTTTCACGGCCCACTGGGTCAAAATTTTGCAGTCCGATGCACCACCGCAGCAATGCCAGGCATTACCACCTCCACGCTTGTATCTTTCTGGTTCAACTCCGGACACCAGGCGCCTACCATCCTCCTCCTCCTACTCCTCCTTGCCTTCCTCAATGGAGGTCTTGCCGTCCCCGACAGGACACAGCGTATCTTCCACTCCTCCTCCCTCCTCTTTTCATAGGTGCAAGGTGAAGCGCCACAACGCTGTGTTACACCTGCTGAGTCTGGGCGAGAAAAGCCACACAGGGCAGGAGCTGCTGCTGTGCATCAAGGAGGAAACCGCACGCTGGCTGTCTCCTCTGAAACTCACACTGGGCAATGTTGTCTCTGATAACGGCAAGAACGTTGTGGCTGCACTGCGTCTAGGTCACCTGACACACGCTCCTTGCATGGCACATGTGATCAATCTGGTCATAACACGCTTCTTAAAGTCATATGTTTAAATATAAGCAAAACAGAGTCTGTAGCCAATATATTGTCAAAAAGTATCAAAACAGAACTTTATTTAAATATGCAAGATAACAAACATTTAAAAAGATATGTATAACAGGAGAGACTCAGTAGTAAGTGACATAGGAATACATCAGGTAAGTTAAAGTCATAAATAGTATACCCTAGTTGTATAGGTTAGCAGTAAGAATATAACTGGTATAAGGTATAGAGAGTAGAACTCAATGCATCTGTTAATATTTAATAGGGGACATAAATAGTCCATAAAAAGCAGTGTGCTGAAGACTGAGACTAAACCATGCTCTGAAAAACAGGGATGGCCAGGATATTCTTACCCATGAAGTGTCCTAAGCTATGTCCTGATGATTACTGTGTGCGCACAAAGTAAATAAAGTTCTGTTTTGCTTATATTTATACATCTATTATAGAGTTGCCTTACCAATACTTATGGGAGGATGTTCCTTGGGACAATACCTAGCCCAATATACTTGTTTGCTTCTGGAGGCTATTAGTTAAAGTCATATGTTGGTTTGAAGGGTGTGCTGGCCATGTCCAGGAGGGTTTGCGTTCGCTTTAGACGTTCGTATGCATTTAAGCACGCCCTCCTGGACTTGCAGCGTCAAAACAATCTCCCAGAACACAGCCTGATTTGCGACGTTCCAACACGCTGGAATTCCACCCTGCACATGTTGGACCGTCTGTACGAACAGCGGAAAGCCGTGAATGATTTCCTGATGCAGCAGACGGGCAGCGTTTGGAGCCAGTGTAATTTCGAGCTCAGGCACTGGCAGCTGGTTAGAGACGCATGTCGCGTTTTGAGGCCCTTTGAAGAGGCCACACGATTTGTGAGCCGTGACGCTAGCGGAATGAACGATGTTATGCCGCTGATATTCATTATGGAGCAAACGTTCACAGCGATGATTCAGCAAAGGATGGAGGAAGGATCACATCTGGCTATGGATGTTGAGGAGGATGAAGAAACAGGACCTGAAGAGGAGCTGAATTTGGAGATGGAATCACAGGAAGGGATAGGGGACGAGGCAGCCGCACAACATGACAGTGATGATGACGAGTCTGACGACGACCTTGATGATGGACAACCATGGCAGTATGGGGCGGAGATGGAACCAACCGGGCCCTTCGTTACTTGCGCGCTGACTGTCGTATTGTTAGCATGAAGCAAAGAGATGAGTACTGGATAGCCACACTTTTAGACCCTCGGTATAAAGCCAGAATGGGGGAGTTTTTTGCGCCTTCCGAGAGGGAGGCAAAATTGGCTTATTATCGAGAGAAGGTATGCAGCCAGCTTGTCACGGCTTTAAAACGGCAAATACCTGTGCAAGCATGTCTGACCGGGGGGCCACTCTCCGCTCCCCACTGTCTCCACCGCCTCTGGCAGAGCTACCTCTGCAAAAGGCGGCAGCAGTGGCGGCAGCAGCAGCAGCCAATTCAGTTTGGAAAATATGATGACAACATTTTTACATCCAATACCCCGACCTGACACACATCGTAGTCACCAAAGGGATGTTCACCATCACCAGGTGCAGCACCTAAACAACCAGGTTCACTCGTACCTGGACTGTGCCCTTTCTCCATCAGAAATGCTGATCCCAGACCCCATGGACTTCTGGGTCAGCAGATTGGAACATTGGCAAGAACTGGCCCAGTTTGCCATGGGTGTAATGTCTTGTCCACCCTCCAGTGTAGCGTCAGAGTGGGTATTCAGCGCGGCAGGGGGCTTCGTCACCCCTAAGCGAACAAGATTGTCCGCCAACAGCTTGGAAAATCTCACGTTTCTGAAAATGAATCAAGCGTGGATCGGTGAGGATTTTAAAACCCCTGTGCCTGATGCCACTGATTAGATCTGACATGGCTGCTGCTGCTGCCGCTGCCGCCTGCTGCTGCCGCCTGCTACTACAAGATTCTGTCCTGTCCACTCTTTTTTTAATGTGCCGGTGTTGGTGCTGCTACTACTTCTACCACCAATCCACCCCCAGTGCCGTCTGCTACAAGCAGGCCTGCCCCACCACAGGGCTTTGTCTTGTGACTGTCCAGTCTCTTTTTTTAATGTGCTGCTACTACTACTACTACTACTACTACTACTACTACTACTACCACCCTTGCTGTCCATTGGCTACCTCTACTACCACCAATACACCTCCACTGCCGTCTGCTACAAGCAGGCCTGAGGCCTGCCTTACCACAGGGCTTTGTCCTGTGACTGTCCAGTCTCTTTTAATGTGCTGCTACTACTACTACCACCCTTGCTGTCTGTGTTGGCTACCTCTACTACCACCAATACACCTCCACTGCCATCTGCTACAAGCAGGCCTGAGGCCTGCCCCACCACAGGGCTTTGTCCTGTGACTGTCCAGTCTCTTTAAATGTGCTGCTACTACTACTACCACCCTTGCTGTCTGTGTTGGCTACCTCTACTACCACCAATACACCCCCACTGCCGTCTGCTACAAGCAGGCCTGCCTCACCACAGGGCTTTGTCCTGTGACTGCCCAGTCTCTTTTTTTAATGTGCTACTACTACTACTACTACTACTACTACCACCCTTGCTGTCCGTTGGCTACCTCTACTACCACCAATACACCTCCACTGCCGTCTGCTACAAGCAGGCCTGAGGCCTGCCCCACCACAGGGCTTTGTCCTGTGACTGTCCAGTCTCTTTTAATGTTCTGCTACTACTACTACCACCCTTGCTGTCTGTGTTGGCTACCTTTACTACCACCAATACACCTCCACTGCCGTCTGCTGCAAGCAGGCCTGCCCCACCACAGGGCTTTGTCCTGTGACTGTCCAGTCTCTTTTTTTAATGTGCTGCTACTACTACTACTACTACTACCACCCTTGCTGTCCGTTGGCTACATCTACTACCACCAATACACCTCCACTGCCGTCTGCTACAAGCAGGCCTGAGGCCTGCCCCACCACAGGGCTTTGTCCTGTGACTGTCCAGTCTCTTTTTTTAATGTGCTACTACTACTACTACTACTACCACCCTTGCTGTCCGTTGGCTACCTCTACTACCACCAATACACCTCCACTGCCGTCTGCTGCAAGCAGGCCTGAGGCCTGCCCCACCACAGGGCTTTGTCCTGTGACTGTCCAGTCTCTTTTTTTTTAATGTGCTACTACTACTACCACCCTTGCTGTCCGTTGGCTACCTTTACTACCACCAATACACCTCCACTGCCGTCTGCTGCAAGCAGGCCTGCCCCACCACAGGGCTTTGTCCTGTGACTGTCCAGTCTCTTTTTTTTTAATGTGCTACTACTACTACCACCATTGCTGTCCGTTGGCTACCTCTACTACCACCAATACACCTCCACTGCCATCTGCTACAAGCAGGCCTGAGGCCTGCCCCACCACAGGGCTTTGTCCTGTGACTGTCCAGTCTCTTTTTTTAATGTGCTACTACTACTACTACTACTACTACTACTACTACTACTACTACTACTACTACCACCTTTGCTGTCCGTTGGCTACCTCTACTACCACCAATACACCTCCACTGCTGTCTGCTACAAGCAGGCCTGAGGTCTGCCCCACCACAGGGCTTTGCCCTGTGACTGTCCAGTCTCGTTTAATGTGCTGCTACTACTACTACCACCCTTGCTGTCTGTGTTGGCTACCTCTACTACCACCAATACACCTCCACTGCCGTCTGCTACAAGCAGGCCTGCCCCACCACAGGGCTTTGTCCTATGACTGTCCAGTCTCTTTTTTTAATGTGCTGCTACTACTACTACCACACCTGCTGTCCGTTGGCTACCTCTACTACCACCAATACATCTCCACTGCCGTCTGCTACAAGCAGGCCTGAGGCTTGCCCCACCACAGGGCTTTGTCCTGCTGTGACTGTCCAGTCTCTTTTAATGTGCTGCTACTACTACTACTACTACCACCACCCTTGCTGTCCGTTGGCTACCTCTACTACCACCAATACAGCTCCACTGCCGTCTGCTACAAGCAGGCCTGGAGGGCTTGTGAAAAGCCATTGCTTGTTGCTTTTACATCCATGTATGGATGAACCCCGGCAGGCATCTGCCAATAAAAATGGTACATTTTTGGAGGGCTTGTCAAAAGCCATTGCTTGTTTCTTTTACATCCATGTATGGATGAACCCCGGCAGGCATCTGCCAATAAAAAGGGTACATTTTTGGAGGGCTTGTCAAAAGCCATTGCTTGTTGCTTTTACATTACATCCATGTATGGATGAACCCCGGCAGGCATCTGCCAATAAAAAGGGTACATTTTTGGAGGGCTTGTCAAAAGCCATTGCTTGTTTCTTTTACATCCATGTATGGATGAACCCCGGCAGGCATCTGCCAATAAAAAGGGTAAATTTTTGGAGGGCTTGTCAAAAGCCATTGCTTGTTGCTTTTACATTACATCTATGTATGGATGAACCCCGGCAGGCATCTGCCAATAAAAAGGGTACATTTTTGGAGGGCTTGTCAAAAGCCATTGCTTGTTTCTTTTACATCCATGTATGGATGAACCCCGGCAGGCATCTGCCAATAAAAAGGGTAAATTTTTGGAGGGCTTGTGAAAAGCCATTGCTTGTTGCTTTTACATCCATGTATGGATGAACCCCGGCAGGCATCTGCCAATAAAAAGGGTAAATTTTTGGAGGGCTTATCAAAAGCCATTGCTTGTTGCTTTTACATTACATCCATGTATGGATGAACCCCGGCAGGCATCTGCCAATAGCAAGGGTACATTTTTGGAGGGCTTGCACTCAAAAGCCATTGCTTGTTGCTTTTACATCCATGTATGGATGAACCCCGGCAGGCATCTGCCACCATAAAGGGTACATTTTTTGAGGGCTTGTCAAAAGCCATTGCTTCTTCTTTTACCACCTTATATGTATGAACCCTGGCAAGCATCTGCCGCCAAAAATGGTTAATTTTTGTACCTTCATCTTCGCTCATCTCTACCAGCGATCATTAGATCGCAGGTAGCATACACTTCATTACTAATGTACTGCAGTGTATTGTAATTTTTACAGGCTTCTGTAACAGCGCGATCACTGTCCCTGTCCGTTAGTCCCGGGTGTCAGCTGTAATTCACAGCTGACACTCAGAGCATATGGAGCGGACTAAGCACATGAGCCCGCTCCATACATAACCCCCGCACCTCGACGTACTATTACATCGTGGTGTGCAAAGGGTTTAAAGGGGTTGTCCACTACCGGACAAGTGATGACCTATCCACCGGATAGGTCTTCAGTAAATGATCTGTGGAGTCCGGACCCCACACCGATCAGCTGTTCCGGCTGCATGTGGTCACCAGATGTCAATGCACAGTATGCAATGTACGGAGCCGGAAGCAGTTGGCTCTGTACATTGCACAGCGGCCACGTTGCAGAACTGCAGCTCTGCTCCTATTCTGTGACCGGAGCTATCTGCTTCATGTACGTCTGGTGCCCGGAGGCAGCCGAGAGCCGAGAGAGGCTGATCGGTGCGGGGTCTGGGTGTCTGGCTCCCACAGATCATATACTGATGACCTATCCAGTGGATAGGTCATCATTTGTCTGGTAGTGGACAACCCCTTCAATGCACAGCGGATGGTACAAGTGAAACTTGCAATTTTCCACTGATATGCCATTTTAGTGCACTATATGTTGTGACCAGTTTGTGCCGCTAAAGACAAATACCTCATAAAATGTTAGGGTTCTTGTATGTCGATTCCATATATGTAGATATAAACTGCTGTTCGGGCACGCTGTAGGGTTCAGAAGGGAGGGTGTAAAGGATCTGCCAGGCACAGCTTCGGGGTTAACTTCCATAGGTAATCAGTCTATGTCTCTCAGACTGACTCCAGCTTCCACCACTCAGGCTGGCAGGCTTAGGAGTGGGAGAGCCTATCGCAGCCTGGCCAGACTCAGCTAGCTCCCGCCCTCTGTCTATTTATACCTGCCTTTCCTGTTCCTCCTTGCTTGTGATTCTTCCCGTGGGGTTTCCTGGCCCAGCTACAGCTTCTGACTATTTGATCCTGCTCCATACTGACCCTGGCTTACTGACTCTCTTCTGCTCTGCGTTTGGTACCTCGTGCACTCCTGGTTTTACTCGGCTCGTTCACCACTCTTGTTGCTCACGGTGTTGCCGTGGGCAACTGCCCCATTTCCCTTAGCTTTGTGTACCCTTGTCTGTTTGTCTCGTGCACTTACTGAGCGTAGGGACCGCCACCCAGTTGTACCCCGTCGCCTAGGGCGGGTCGTTGCAAGTAGGCAGGGACAGAGTGGCGGGTAGATTAGGGCTCACTTGTCCGTTTCCCTACCCCTATCACTACATAATCACAAGCCCATATACCTAGTCTACCCTGGTCCCTGACACTACTATGGACCCCCTTGAGACCCTGGCCCAGCAAATGCAGGGTTTCTCCCTATAGGACCAGACCCTGGCTCAGAGGGTCAACCAGCCTGACGCTACCATGGTAGTCCCCCTCACCTCACCTCTTGAACCCCACCTCAAGTTGCCTGACCGGTTCTCAGGGGACCGGAGGACTTTTATCTCCTTTCGGGAGAGTAGTAGGCTCTACTTTCGTTTAAAGCCTCACTCCTCAGGTTCTGAGAGCCAGCGGGTGGGTATTATTATGTCCCGGCTCCAGGAAGGGCCCCAAGAGTGGGCCTTCTCCTTGGCTCCTGACACCCCTGAACTTTCCTCCGTTGATCGTTTTTTTTCTGCTCTCGGACTCATTTATGACGAGACTGACAGGACTGCCTTTGCTGAGAGTCAGCTGGTGACCTTACGTCAGGGTAAGAGACCTGTTGAGGAGTATTGTTCTGACTTTAGGAAGTGGTGCGTAGCTTCTCGGTGGAATGACCCTGCCTTAAGGTGCCAGTTTAGGTTGGGACTGTCGAACGCCCTGAAAGACCTGCTAGTTAGCTATCCCTCTTCTGACTCCCTTGACCAGGCTATGGCTTTAGCGGTACGACTTGACCGACGTCTCAGGGAACGACAACTTGAAAATTTTTGTGTTTTCCCCTCTGACTCCCCCATGATGCCTCCCGAGGTCCCGTTGCTTCGCTCTTCCACGGAAGACTCGGAGGTACCCATGCAACTCGGGGCCTCCGTGTCCCCCCGACAACGTAGAGAATCCCGCAGGAAGAATGGTCTCTGCTTCTATTGTGGGGATGACAAGCATCAAGTGAACACCTGCCCTAGGCATAAGAATAAAGCAGCCGGAAAACTTCCGCGCCTAATTAATCATCGGGGAGGTCACTTGGGCGCACAGGTATTTCCCGTAAATATGAAACGTAATAAAATCTTGCTTCCCTTTCAGGTCTCTTTTGGGGGTAGGTCTGCTACCGGCAGTGCCTTCGTGGACTCAGGGTCTTCTACTAATATCATGTCTGTGGAATTTGCCATGTCTCTAGCTATGCCTTTAATTGATTTGCCTAAACCTGTCCCGGTAGTGGGTATCGACTCCACTCCTCTTGCTAATGATTATTTTACACAGCATACACCTGTTTTTGAACTCCTTGTTGGCTCCATGCATTTGGAGCAGTGCTCTGTACTGTTGATGCAGGGATTATCGTCCGATTTGGTTTTAGGCCTTCCCTGGTTGCAGTTGCATAATCCCACGTTTGACTGGAATTCTGGGGACCTTACCAAGTGGGGTAATGAATGCTTGACGTCATGTTTTTCTGTTAATTCTATTTCTCCCCCTGTGGTGGTGAACACGCTACCTGAGTTTGTTCGGGACTTCGCCGATGTTTTCTCTAAGGAGGCCTCCGAAGTGTTACCTCCTCATAGAGAATATGATTGTGCAATCAATTTGGTACCAGGAGCTAAGCTCCCTAAGGGTAGGATATTTAATCTCTCTTGTCCCGAACGTGAAGCCATGAGAGAGTATATCCAGGAATGCCTGGCCAAGGGTTACATTCGCCCCTCTACTTCTCCGGTAGGTGCTGGCTTCTTCTTCGTAGGGAAGAAGGATGGTGGTCTTAGGCCATGCATTGACTACCGAAGCTTGAATAAGGTCACTGTAAGGAACCAGTATCCACTTCCTCTGATTCCTGATCTCTTTAATCAGGTTCAGGGGGCCCAATGGTTCTCTAAGTTTGATCTACGGGGGGCTTATAACCTTATCCGCATCAAAGAGGGGGATGAGTGGAAGACTGCGTTTAACACGCCCGAAGGTCATTTCGAATACCTCGTCATGCCCTGGGTTGTGTAATGCTCCTGCGGTCTTCCAGAATTTCATAAATGAGATTTTAAGAGATTACCTGGGGGTATTTCTTGTAGTGTACCTTGATGACATACTGGTGTTTTCCAAGGACTGGTCCTCCCACATTGAGCATGTCAGGAAGGTGCTCCAGGTCCTTCGGGAAAACAAACTGTTTGCGAAAACCGAAAAATGTGTGTTTGGGGTACAGGAGATACCATTTTTGGGTCAAATCTTCACTCCTCATGAATTCCGCATGGACCCCGCCAAGGTCCAGGCTGTGGCGGAATGGGTCCAACCTGCCTCCCTGAAGGTGTTACAGTATTTCTTGGGGTTCGCTAATTATTACAGGAGATTTATTGCTAACTTCTCGGTCATCGCTAAGCCTCTTACGGACCTCACTCGCAAAGGTGCTGATCTCCTCCACTGGCCCCCTGAGGCTGTTCAGGCTTTTGAGGTCCTTAAGAAGTGCTTTATCTCGGCCCCAGTGCTGGTTCAGCCCAACCAAATGGAGCCATTTATTGTGGAAGTTGACGCATCCGAGGTGGGAGTGGGGGCTGTCTTGTCCCAGGGTACCAGGTCCCTCACCCATCTCCGTCCCTGTGCCTACTTCTCCAGGAAGTTTTCGCCCACTGAGAGTAACTATGATATTGGCAACCGTGAACTCTTAGCCATTAAATGGGCATTTGAAGAGTTTAGCCACTTCCTGGAGGTGGCTAGGCAACAGGTAACGGTCCTTACCGACCACAAGAATCTGGTTTTCCTAGAATCTGCCCGGAGGCTAAACCCGAGACAGGCTCGATGGGCGCTATTTTTTACCAGATTTAACTTTTTGGTTACCTATAGGGCTGGGTCTAAAAATATTAAGGCGGGGCGTGGCTTGGACATGGCGCTGACCAGACGTGCTGCTTGAGAGCTCCGTTCCTGCACTTCCATAACCCGCTCATAAGCATACTAAAAGACACACTTGAACCTTCCTAAATGGTCAGGAAATCTAAGGCAACCACGGGGACTCCAAACTGTACGAGGCAAAAGTCTTCAGCCGGTTCCATTCAGCGATTTCTCACCGACGCTGCTGCCGGGCCGTCTCCCAAGATGGCGCCATTGGAGGGGAGACGAACTGTACCAGGATTCCCGCTTGCAGAGGAGTCTTCTTCAGGAGTTGCTACTGCGGCTGCAGCATCAGGTACCAACAGTACCCCCTCTCCGGTCTTTGGCTCCCAGGGTTCGTTCCCTTCCCTGCTGGCGGGGGTGGAGATGGGCCCTTCTGGAACTGTCATGGTGCTTCCCGCTCCGTCCTGCTCGCCATGTGGGGTCAGTCATGGCGCCCGGGTCTCTCATCCCTCATCCTCTGGCATGCTGGGGTCTGCATCAATGCCTGCGTCTCCTCGGGATCTGGATCCTCATTTCTCCCCTCACATTAATGGCTCTGCTAGCATGGGCGATGATTTACAGGGCTTGAGACAGCAGCTCGCCACATTGCCCACTAAACAGGACATGGAGCGTTATGTGAATCGTCTTGAGATGACTTATAAATCAGAGATACAGGCTCTTACGACTAATGTCTCTCAATTGTCCGATCAAGTTCAGCGCATAGAAGGCGATGTTTCATCTGTTACACAGCAGCAAGTTTCTCATGCAGAACGGCTGGATCATCATTCCCAGCAGATTCATGCTTTATTTAACCTGGCTGAAGATCATGAGAATCGGAATCGCCGTAACAACATTCGGCTCCGGGGCATTCCTGAGGATATATCTTCGGGGCAACTCATACCTGTCTTACAGTCTTTGTTTAACTCCCTGCTGGAGCGTCCTGCTGATGATCCATTGGAGCTGGATAGGGCTCACAGGACTCTTGGCCCTCGTAACCCGGATCCTGATAGGCCTAGAGATGTGCTATGCCGTGTCCATTTTTTCTCTCTGAAGGAGCAGATCATGAGGAAGGCCCGAGATAAAGGAGAAGTCTTATTACAAGGGGTCAAGATCCAGTTGTTATCCGACCTGTCTAAGATGACCCTGGATAAACGCCGAGTGCTTCGTCCCTTGCTGGATGTGCTGAGAGAGCATGAGATCTCCTATTCCTGGGGTCACCCCTTCCAGCTACAGGTCCACAGAGATGGGACATTGCTGAGTGTTCAAGACCCAGGGTATGTCCCGGACTTCTGTGCTGCCCTCCAGGTGCCGAGAGTTTCCCTGCCTGATTGGCCGTATGTCCCTCTTCCACCACAGCGCTCAAGGCCACGCCGACGTGGTCGTTCTCCCGCTTCTCCTATGGGTAGTCCTGGGGCGCGACATGCAGATCCGCTGTGATTTTGTATAGAGGTTTTTTGGTCATCCATCAGTCGGCCTAGGCCGGTTAAGCTATAATGTTACTGCTTATATCTTGTGAGGCGAAGGTCTGATGTGTGTTTTATAATACCCAGATATGCTTGTTCTTTCGCCCTAGATAGGGACTGCAGGTGCTCAGATTGATCAGTTATCCGTGATTAATTTATGTTCTTCAGCTGCCAGTACTACTGCACCATGTATGCTATGTGATTATATACATTGTTACTAATTACATGCCTGTGCATACATGCGGTAACTGTGTAAATTTCCGGGAATGTAATGTTATGTAGGCATCTCTGTTTTGATCCTGACCAAATGTCGGCCATTATTTCACTCTCTCATGATATTGAGCTAATTGCCTTGATGTTCTTTCTGTTCAAGTGTTGGTTCTAAGATGTGTGATATTTGCAATGGGTTGGGGAGTGTGGGGCACTGGCTAGACCTTGTCCTGACACTTCTCCTCTTAGGAACTCACTGGTTATATCCGGTGTATTCTTGACTGTTTCTCCTTGAGTAGCTCAAGGAGTAGGTGATTATTTCACCTTTCTGTTTGTCTTTGTTATTGTCTTCCCCCTCCTTGTTTGTCCTGTTGTTCGTCGCGCCTCTACTTAGCACATTACTCTACGAGCTCCTTCAGGGAGTGGTGGCAATGGCACAATTGAAGACTTGCACCTTTAATGCTAGGGGGCTTAATGTCCCAGAAAAACGCTCACAAATTTTATATAACATGCATAAAGAGCGGGTACATATTTTGTTCCTGCAAGAAACTCACTTTCAGACGGGCCATACGCCACAATTCACGAACAGATATTTTCCGGCCTGGTTCCACAGTACCAACCCGGAATCCAAGTCCAAGGGTGCCAGTATAGGTATTCATAAGTCACTCTCGCATAAAATTCTGGATGTTCTGGTTGACCCGGATGGTAGATATGTTTTTCTCAAACTATCCATAAGTAATAAGATCTTACTATTATTCGGCGCTATACAATATTAAAGGCCAATTTCATGATATGTAGGCAGAATCGTTACGGGATAAAATAGACCGTTATGTTCATGATACTGCGTTGCCGACCTTGGAGGAGGGGGTGGCTTTGGAGCTTGAGGAGGATTTTTTGGTAATCTAAGTGGAGCGTGCTATTGGAGAGTCGCCCTTGGGCAAAAGCCCAGGGCCAGATGGGTTTAATAACAAATTTTATAAGGCATTTAAAGATCAACTGGCTCCTTTTCTGGCGAAAGTTTTTAACTCGGTGTCCTCCTCGTGTCCCTTTGCGCCTCAATCCCTCGAGGCTCATATAACACTTCTACCAAAACCGGGCAAGGACCCAACGGTGTGCGCAAACTTCAGGCCCATATCGTTAATTAATGTAGATGTGAAGCTTTTCGCGAAGCTGCTTGCCTCTCGGTTATCGCCGTTACTACCAGGCTTGATTTTGGATGATCAGGTGGGGTTTGTATGTGGTCGTGAAGCGCGGGATAACACCAACAAAACCCTCCTTTTGACGTCGTACTGCCAGTCCCGTAAGATACCGATGTGTTTACTCTCGATAGATGCCGAAAAGGCTTTTGATAGAGTGCACTGGGTGTTCCTCCGCAGTGTCCTGACACAGGTGGGCCTTGGCACCACCACGGTGGATAGGATAATGGCCTTGTACCAAAGGCCTTCTGCTCGAGTTCGTGTTAACGGACTATTATCTGATCCTCTGTCTATTACTAATGGCACGAGACAGGGGTGCCCACTTTCGCCTCTTTTGTATGTTCTGGTCATGGAACACCTGGCCGTGGCGCTGCGGAACAACCCTAATATTAACGGTATACGGGTTGGCTCACGACATCATAAATTGGCGTTATATGCGGATGACCTGCTGGTATTCATCACAACTCCCATGATTTCTTTGCCATCCCTGACGGAGGAGTTTGAGTGCTTTGGCCATCTAAGTAATTTTAAAGTCAATTACTCTAAATCGGAGGCCTTGAATATCTCTTTGGATCAACCTTTAGCTGCCCATCTTGCTCAGGTTTTTCCGTTCAGGTGGCAACCTAAATCTTTAAAATATCTAGGGATACATGTCCCTACACAACAGTCAGACTTGTATGCTCTGAATTATACGCCCATCCTACAGCGCACCATGAAGGACTTGAAGGAATACGGCGGGAACCGCATGTCGTGGTTTGGACGTATCAATGCGGTCAAAATGGATGTCTTGCCCAAATTTTTATATCTCTTCCAGACCGTCCCTATTGCAGTACCATCCAGTTTTTTCCAGGTTTTACATAGGGCCATTACTAAGTTTGTGTGGGGCTCCTCTAAGCCTCGTATCCGGTATGCTGTCCTTAGCCGACCAAAAGTAGACGGGGGAGCGGGTCTCCCAGACTTTAAACGATACCATCAAGCGGCGATAATTATGAGAGTAGTGGATTGGTTCCGTTCGGAGTCAGGTAAGCAATGGGTGCGCATGGAAAAAGCTATGTCTCCTCTTGCATTATCCTCTCTACCGTGGCTGTCAGTCCTCCAGAGACAAACTCTCCCTCTTCCTTTCCTCACACGTCAGTTTCTCATGGTATGGGAACGGATCTTGGGCACTACGGGCCTTGTTCATCGCCCGGGTCCCTTGACTCCTCTATTTGATAACCCTTCTTTCCCTCCGGCGGAGGGTGTTGATACATTCCTCTGTTGGGAGAGAGAAAATGGTGGATGTATATCTGAGACCCTTACTCCAGACGGTGCCATGTTGCCAATGACAGATGTATCGGCTGCCTGCCCGGGAAGGAGGTCAACCTGGTGGTCTTATTTGCAGTTACGGTCCTATATCTCTTCCATGGGTAATTGTATGGTCTTTCTGCAGGATAAGACTCCTCTGGAACTCTACTTGTCCTTGCCCACAGCCCCTTCTCATGTGTTGTCTCACCTACATGGGATCCTTCTGCCGAAATTTGCTTTTTCTCAATTATCCTTTACTGCCGCATGGGACGAGGAAATGGGGGTTAGACACTCTGAGGAAGAGTGGGGTACCGCCTTCCTGTTAGCTCATAAATTACCGATGTCTTGTTTTGCACAAGAAAAGAATTACAAAATACTTACCAGGTGGTACCGCTGTCCGACTTTGTTGCACAGGATATTCCCCGATGTGTCTGCTGATTGTTGGAGGTGTGGGGGGGCTCCTGGAACTATGTTGCATATTTGGTGGGATTGTCCCATGCTACGTCCCTTTTGGGGGAAGATTTTTGATCTAGGCAACAAGCTTTTCCATACTGAGGTCGCAACCTCGGCTTCCATAGGCTTGCTTTCTATGGTCCCGGGATCACTCCCACACCTCAAAAGGGGGATTTTTCGAAATTTCTTGACTGCAGCGAGAACGGTGATTCCTCGTCACTGGAAATCACGTACTGTACCGTCCCTGGCGGAATGGGTAACAGAGGTGAATGGGATCATGAGGATGGAGGAGTTACTGTCCGTGGATAGGGGCAAATCCGGGATTTTCATGCAGAATTGGATAGTGTGGTCTGGATTCTGGGATGGTACTGATCTACCTCTCTGGTTGGATGGCAGGTTCTAAATTAATCATAGCACCTACATGAGGCGCTTTTGTCTTTTGTCTTTTGTCTGTATGTAATTTCCCTTTGTGGTCTGATGTTATGTGTGGTATGTCCATATACTCAAAAGTGCTCTTATATGTGTCACTTCTCACTTTACTGGGGGGGCGGTCTCCCTGACTATTGCACTGATTTAATGCGAACATGATACTGTTATTGCCGTTATATCTCTTTTTTCATTCAATTTCGTTAGGTAGGATGCTACCTCCTATTGTTGTTCTTATACTTGTATATATATGTATACGAATACTGTTGTTATGCTATGATGCTTCACTAGAATGTATTGTACTGCGTACAAATTTCTACTTTTTTGCACAAACCGTGAAATGTTTTTGTATTGTTTTATTTTCAAAATAAAAATCTTTGATAAAGAAAAAAATAAATATTAAGGCCGACGCGCTGTCGCGTAGCTTCATGGCCAGCCCTCCTTCGGAGGAAGATCCTGCTTGGATTTTGCCTCCTGGTATAATCATTTCTTCTATTGATTCTGATTTAGTCTCTGAAATTGCGGCTGATCAAGGTTCAGATCCCGGGAACCTTCCTGAGGACAAGCTGTTTGTTCCCCTGCAATACCGGCTAAGGGTACTTAGGGAAAATCATGACTCCGCACTATCTGGTCATCCAGGCGTCCTGGGTACCAAACACCTCATTGCCAGAAACTATATTGGTGGCCTGGGTTGCCTAAAGACGTTAAGGCCTACGTCGCCGCTTGTGAGGTTTGTGCTAGGTCCAAGACTCCCAGGTCCCGACCAGCGGGCTTACTACGTTCTTTGCCCATTCCCCAGAGACCTTGGACCCATATCTCCATGGATTTTATCACCGATTTGCCTCCATCTCAAGGCAAGTCGGTGGTGTGGGTGGTAGTAGACCGCTTCAGTAAGATGTGCCACTTTGTGCCCCTCAAGAAACTACCTAATGCCAAGACGTTAGCTACCTTGTTTGTCAAACACATCCTGCGTCTCCATGGGGTCCCTGTCAATATGGTTTCAGACAGAGGGGTACAATTTGTTTCATTGTTTTGGAGAGCCTTCTGTAAAAAGTTGGAGATTGATCTGTCCTTCTCCTCTGCCTTCCATCCTGAAACTAATGGTCAAACTGAGAGGACTAATCAGTCTCTAGAACAATATTTAAGGTGTTCTATCTCTGACTGTCAATATGATTGGGTCTCATTCATTCCCCTCGCCGAATTTTCCCTTAATAACCGGGTCAGTAACTCGTCAGGGGTCTCCCCCTTTTTCTGTAATTTTGGGTTTAATCCACGGTTCTCCTCCATCTAACCTGGTAGTTCCAACAATATGTGTACTTTTTTAACGGTTTCATTTTTTTCCCTATAATAAAAGTCTTATTATAGGAAAAAAGGCAGCTTTTTGTTTTTTTTAACTTCTAACTTTTTTTTTTTTTGACACTTTTATTCAACATTAAATTTTTTTAACTTTTTGTTTCGTCACACTAGGAAACTTGAAGTCCTGCACCTCTGATCACTATACTAATACATTACACTACCTTACTATGTAGTGTAAAGTATTAGAGCAGTCAGTATGACACTAACAGCAAGCCTATCATATGCTTCTGTATATGACAGACCCAGAGGCAATTGTCCGGCCTCCAATTGCCATGACAACCATCGGCACCCCCTGCGATCGCATCGTGGAGGGAGCCGATCTGCTACAAAACCTTTAAATGCGGCCGTCTCTATCGACCGATGCATTTATGGGGTTAATTGCCAAAACCAGCGGCGATGGACCGCTGACCGACAACAGGGGACAGCTGACCTCCCCGTGCCTGGACACTGTTCACGTGGACAGTGAACACCAGGAATCGTTCAGTAACTGTACGCCCTGGCGTGGGAAGTAATCCCTCACCAGAACATACAGTTAATAACTGGCGCGGGAACAGGTTAATGGCCATTTTCGTTTGAATATAGCCTTAAATAAAAAATAATATTAAGTGGTACTCCACATGTTTTAAAAACAAAACAGTTTGATGGGGTACTTGTTTCATATTGTGATTAATTGATATTATTTACAAAATAATGGTAAGCATTAACTGTGTAAGCCATAGTGTATATGACATGTAATTTTATTTATCTCATTAATTAGTGGTCAGTATTTTTCAGAAACGGTATTTGATGTGGACCCACTGTGCTGATCAACTGATTTGACTTAGGGCCACCTCTAAGGGCGTTATCTAAGTAACCTCCCCGGTATTTACCCTTTAACCCCCATATGGGGATCTGGACTTCGCTGCGG
Organism: Rhinoderma darwinii; assembly: GCF_050947455.1. NCBI lineage: Eukaryota > Metazoa > Chordata > Amphibia > Anura > Rhinodermatidae > Rhinoderma > Rhinoderma darwinii. The sequence continues at coordinate 89,207,357 of NC_134692.1, read as the reverse complement.
GAGACTACCAGGTCGCTACCTCTTGAGGTGTTGCTGGTGTGTGTAACAGCTAGCCAGACAGATCGGGAGACAACAGAGTAGCACACCGAGGGTAAAGGCCCTGGCAGATGATACCTTTGCAGATGGGTGTGAACAGGGCCCCATACAGCCAAGATGTCTGGGTTCCCCCTCCATTACCGGGGGGTGGGCAACGGAAAGTTTGGCACTCACGTTTGTACGTTTATACACATTAACTGATTTTGGTGCTGATGTCAATTACAGTGAAGGAAACCATGGAGCAGGCAGTGACCGGTTAATGCCCTGGATCTTGATCTATTTAGCAAAAAGGTATCCGACTCTATGGCATACAGTGGGATACGTCGCCCGGGGAATGGCCCAGGGGAAACAACTGAAGTCACTGTCCATGAACAGGGCTGGAGCCTGTGGTGTGGGTGGTAGTAGACCGCTTCAGTAAGATGTGCCACTTTGTGCCCCTCAAGAAACTAGCTAATGCCAAGACGTTAGCTACCTTGTTTGTCAAACACATCCTGCGTCTCCATGGGGTCCCTGTCAATATTGTTTCTGACAGAGGGGTACAATTTGTTTCATTGTCTTGGAGAGCCTTCTGTAAAAAGTTGGAGATTGATCTGTCCTTCTCCTCTGCCTTCCATCCTGAAACTAATGGTCAAACTGAGAGGACTAATCAATCTCTAGAACAATATTTAAGGTGTTTTATCTCTGACTGTCAATATGATTGGGTCTCATTCATTCCCCTCGCCGAATTTTCCCTTAATAACCGGGTCAGTAACTCGTCAGGGGTCTCCCCCTTTTTCTGTCATTTTGGGTTTAATCCACGGTTCCAACAATCCCGAGGTAGAGGTCGTTCATCGGGAACTGTGCACAGTCTGGGCCCAGGTTCAGAAGAACCTAGAGGCGTCCCATAGCGTACAAAAAACTCAGGCCGATAGAAGACGTTCTGCTAACCCCTTGTTTATGGTCGGGGATCTGGTGTGGTTATCGTCTAGGAACTTGCGCCTTAAGGTCCTGTCCAAGAAGTTTGCTCCCCGATTTATTGGGCCGTACAAGGTCATTGAAGTCCTCAATCCTGTCTCCTTCCGACTGGAGTTGCCCCCATCTTTTCGAATACACGACGTGTTTCATGCCTCCCTCCTTAAACGCTGCTCCCCGTCCTTGGCTCCCTCGAGGAAACCTCCTGTTCCCGTTCTCACCCCTGAGGGGGTGGAATTCGAGGTGGCCAAGATTGTGGACAGCAAGATGGTCCAAGGCTCCCTCCAGTACCTGGTCCATTGGAGGGGATACGGGCCTGAGGAGAGGACTTGGGTACCCGCCCGGGATGTTTACGCTGGGGTATTGGTCAGGAGGTTCCACCTTCGTTTCCCCAATAAACCAGGTCCACTTAGAAAGGGTCCGGTGGCCCCTCATAAAAGGGGGGGTACTGTAAAGGATCTGCCAGGCACAGCTTCGGGGTTAACTTCCATAGGTAATCAGTCTTCACCTGAGTCTATGTCTCTGAGACTGACTCCAGCTTCCACCACTCAGGCTGGCAGGCTTAGGAGTGGGAGAGCCTATCGCAGCCTGGCCAGACTCAGCTAGCTCCCGCCCTCTGTCTATTTATACCTGCCTTTCCTGTTCCTCCTTGCTTGTGATTCTTCCCGTGTGGTTTCCTGGCCCAGCTACAGCTTCTGACTATTTGATCCTGCTCCATACTGACCCTGGCTTACTGACTCTCTTCTGCTCTGCGTTTGGTACCTCGTGCACTCCTGGTTTTACTCGGCTCGTTCACCACTCTTGTTGCTCACGGTGTTGCCGTGGGAAACTGCCCCATTTCCCTTAGCTTTGTGTACCCTTGTCTGTTTGTCTCGTGCACTTACTGAGCGTAGGGACCGCCGCCCAGTTGTACCCCGTCGCCTAGGGCGGATCGTTGCAAGTAGGCAGGGACAGAGTGGCGGGTAGATTAGGGCTCACTTGTCCGTTTCCCTACCCCTATCACTACAGAGGGAGTGCCATTTGGCTTTTGGAGCGCAGATTTTGCTTGGTAGTTGTTATGTTTGTGGTTTTTCTGGCGTTTCAGTTTATAATGCAGGGCAATATATAAACTGTGTGGAGTACACCAGGTCATAATAAAAGGGTATAATAATGTAGTAAATAAATAATAATCTGAAGATGTGTGGCCAGTGTCACACTGATAAATGGTGCCCAATCTTATCCGCTTTTGGAATGCTCTGCACATTTTGTGTCACCATATTCTGAAAGCCATAACTTTTTTATTTTTCAGTAAAAAAAAGTAAGTGTAAGGGTTTATTTTTTGCGGGATGGGTTGTAGTTTCTATTGGTACTGTTTTAGGGTACATGCAACTTTTTGATCACTTTTTATTCTTTTTTGGAAGGGGCGGTGACCAAAAAATAACGGTTCTGACATTGTATTTATTTATTTTTTTGCGGTGTTCATTCTGTGGGAAAAGAACATTATAGTTTTACTGTTTAGGTTGTTACGAACGCAGTGATACCAAATATGTGTACTTTTTTAACGGTTTCACTTTTTTCCCTATAATAAAAGTCTTATTATAGGAAAAAAGGCAGCTTTTTGTTTTTTTTAAACTTCTAACTTTTTTTTTTTTGACACTTTTATTCAACATTACATTTTTTTAACTTTTTGTTTCGTCACACTAGGAAACTTGAAGTCCTGCACCTCTGATCACTATACTAATACATTACACTACCTTACTACGTAGTGTAAAGTATTAGAGCAGTCAGTATGACACTAACAGCAAGCCTATCATATGCGTCTGTATATGACAGACCCAGAGGCAATTGTCCGGCCTCCAATTGCCATGACAACCATCGGCACCCCCTGCGATCGCATCGTGGAGGGAGCCGATCTGCTACAAAACGTTTAAATGCGGCCGTCTCTATCAACCGTCGCATTTATGGGGTTAATTTCCAAAACCAGCGGCGATGGACCGCTGACCGACAACAGGGGACAGCTGACCTCCCCGTGCCCGGACACTGTTCACGTGGACAAGCATTAACTGTGTAAGCCATAGTGTATATGACATGTAATTTTATTTATCTCATTAATTAGTGGTCAGTATTTTTCAAAACGGTATTTGATGTGGACCCACTGTGCTGATCAACTGATTTGACTTAGGGCCACCTCTAAGGGCGTTATCTAAGTAACCTCCCCGGTATTTACCCTTTAACCCTTTAACCCCCATATGGGGATCTGGACTTCGCTGCGGGAGACTACCAGGTCGCTACCTCTTGAGGTGTTGCTGGTGTGTGTAACAGCTAGCCAGACAGATCGGGAGACAACAGAGTAGCACACCGAGGGTAAAGGCCCTGGCAGATGATACCTTTGCAGATGGGTGTGAACAGGGCCCCATACAGCCTAGATGTCTGGGTTCCCCCTCCATTACCGGGGGGTGGGCAACGGAAAGTTTGGCACTCACGTTTGTACGTTATACACATTAACTGATTTTGGTGCTGATGTCAATTACAGTGAAGGAAACCATGGAGCAGGCAGTGACCGGTTAATGCCCTGGATTTTGATCTATTTAGCAAAAAGGTATCCGACTCTATGGCATACAGTGGGATACGTCGCCCGGGGAATGGCCCAGGGGAAACAACTGAAGTCACTGTCCATGAACAGGGCTGGAGCCTTCTACTAGCGCTCTGCCCAGGGACTATAGCGCTGTTCCTGATGTCCATATACGTAAAGTGACGTCCGAAGCTTTGCAACGCCTGAGTACATGGCTGGAGCGTCGGCAGCTCTCTGGCCAAGAATTCCGGCCTGGAGAATCCCCTGATGTCACTTTTTATATATGGACAGTGATGTCAGGAGCTTTCCCAGGGACAAAATTCACGGGTAGAGCACGTGTGATGCTCTGCCTGGGGACTCCGGAATAGCAAAGTCTACTACACTATTCCATTCTTCAGAAATAAGGTATACCGACGGCTACCAGCCCGACGTAGGCTAAAAGGAGATAATGGAGTCCTGTGAATTATCGTCTACGTTGTTTATAGTGTACGCTAGATTTCCTGACGTACACGATAAACTTAGGGCAACAACATGATGTGAAGGGGGCCTTAAAGGAGGGGGAAGCGCTTGTGAGGATGTAAGGAGAACTAATGCTCCGTTCTTACGTTGCCATTAAAGTTCAATGTGTTTTTCCACAGCAAAAATCTGAGGCTTACCCTTTGATTTCTGACGCAGATGTGCCACAAGCGTGTAGCAGATCCGCACAGAATAAGGCCCTGTCCACATAGAGCATTTTGTGCAGTGGAAACCGCATTGGAAATTGCGGCAAAAAACAACCGAAATCGCCTCCTATTGATTTCAATGAGAGGCGAAGGCGTTTTTCCCGCGAGCGGAAAAAAGGCTCGCGAGAAAAAGAAGCGACATGCCCTTTCTACGGGCATTTCCGTCTCCGACCTCCCATTGACCTCAATGGGAGGCAGAGAAAGCCTGAAGGAATTTCGAGGCAGATTTTTCTGCCTGCAAAAAACTGTGTGAACAAGGCCTAAATCCCATTGTCATTCAAAGTTGCTTATCCTCAGCTAAGTAGCATGCTACTTATTGCTGTGGTGGATTTCTTTTCATGGTACGGACAAAAATACAAGTGGAAATTTTTTCGCAGCATTTGAACTGGGTTGCGGAAACCTCATATGCATGGGATGCAGAATCATCGGCATGTCATCAGAATCCAGATTAAATCCAACATGTGTGAACAGGGCCTTAGGGTGAATTAAAAAAAACTCTGTTAGGCCAAATGCACACGATACTTATTACATGCAAATTTGTCGCGGGTATTTTCATGCGGCAAATCCGCAGTGTAATACAGTGTTCCTGTGCTGTACAGTGTTGGAGTCGTGTTGTGTCGCCTATACCCGCTGTGTTTCATCGCACCTGTTGTCTGCCTGCTGCCAGAGTTCCATCCGAGCCTAAACCATCGCTACTGTCTGAATTGCCACAGGTACCTTAACTGAACTATAGACATTGACTTTGTACCCTGTTTGGCCAGCTGCTGTACCGCTATGGTGGTACGATCCAGTGGGTCCACACCCCCGTCGTGACAGGGAGATTTTAATTACCCAGATATTAATTGGTGGCATGGCTCTGCTCCAACTGCGAATGGGAGAAATGTCCTCAACCTGTTAGGGTATGTGCACACACACTAATTACGTCCGTAATTGACGGACGTATTTCGGCCGCAAGTACCGGACCGAACACAGTGCAGGGAGCCGGGCTCCTAGCATCATAGTTATGTACGATGCTAGGAGTCCCTGCCTCGCTGCAGGACAACTGTCCCGTACTGAAAACATGATTACAGTACGGGACAGTTGTCCTGCAGCGAGGCAGGGACTCCTAGTATCGTACATAACTATGATGCTAGGAGCCCGGCTCCCTGCACTGTGTTCGGTCCGGTACTTGCGGCCGAAATACATCCGTCAATTACGGACGTAATTAGTGTGTGTGCACATACCCTTACCGGAAAATTTTATGACTCAGTTTGTGGAAGAGCCGACTAGAGGTGAAGCTCTTTTGGATCTTGTAATTTCAAACACCGCAGAGCTTGGTAACAGTGATCACAATATAGTTGCATTTTACTTATACTGTAAAAAACAAACACAGACTGAGAGGGCAAAAACACTTAATTTTAAGAAGGCCAATTTCCCCAAGATGAGGGCTGCAATTCAGGACGTAGACTGGAAACAACTAATGTCAAATATTGGTACAAATGATAAATGGGGGATCTTAAAATCCAGTTTGTATAATTATAGTGCAAAATTTGTTCCTATCGGTAAAAAGTATAAACGACTAAAATTAAAACTCACATGGCTTACATGTTCTGTAAAAAGGGCAATACATGTTAAAAAAAAATACAAATCTGAGGGTACAGCTCTAGCCTTTGTTAATTATAAAATCTGTACAAAAGTAATAAAATCAGCAAAAATGCAAAATGAAAGGCAGGTGGCCAAGGATATCAAAACAAATCGCCAAAAATTCATCAAGTATATTAACCCCTTAATGACAAAGCCTGTTTGGACCTTAATGACCAAGCCAGACTTGTCAAATCTGGTATGTCTGACTTTATCAGAGAATAACTCTGCTAAAGTTTTGAATATCCAAGTAATTCTGACATTGTTTTTTCATCACATGTTGTACTTTATTTTAGTGGTAAAAGTAGACTGATACAATTTGCGTAAATTAATTAAAAAATAGAAAAATTTAAGAAATTTTGTAAAAATTATCATTTGTCCCTATTTTTTACTGCAATATGTCACATACAGTATGTACATACATACTGTACAATTTTTTTAATTAAATATATATTTCCTTCACTTTAAATAATTTGGCAGCACTTTTGAAAACAAATACAATTTTTGAGCAATTTAGAAGACTTACAAATGTAGTAATAATTTTATAAATTTTGAAGTACATTTTGTTTTTCTGCAACAAGCCAAGTTTTCAGAGGCTCATAGGTGTCAGAATGGTGGCAACCCCCACAAGTGACCCCATTTTCAAAACTAGACCCCTTAAGGTATTTATTAAGGGGTGTTATTTTGACCCCACAGTTTTTTTTGTAAGAATTCATGCAAAGCAGGAGTAAAAAAATATAATTTCACTAAATGTATCACTTTGAAGAACAATTTCTTTGTAAAGCGACCATGAGAATGAAGAAACACACCCCAAAATCTATCACCCTGTCTCTCCTCTTTTTAAAAATGCCCCCATTGTGACCCTAATGCGTTGCCTGGACACACGGCAGGGCCCGAAAGGAAGGGAGCACCCGGAGGCTTTCAGGACTCATATTTTGTTTGAAAATGCTTTAGGCCCCACTGTACATTTAGAGAGCTTTTGAACTACCAGAACGATAGAAAATCCCCAACCCTGTTTCTCCTGTTTTCAAAAATACTCCCATTGTAGCCCCATTCTGTTTATTAGACGTGTGGCTGAGCCAAAAAGTGGGAGCACTCTTTGGCTTTCATGGCACAATTGAATAAATTCTAGGCCCCATATCATGCATTTAGGGGCATTAAGCTGCCTGAACAAAACAAAAAAACACCCATAAATGACCCCATTTTAAAAACCAGACCCCTAAAGGTATTATTGGGTATTATTTCAGACACTATGGGTATATAATGTTTTCTTCAAATTCTTAATAAATTTCCACATAAAATAGGGGAGACATGTGGTAAAAGGTTATTTTGGTATAAATATGCCACATTAATAAATTTGTCCGGCACACAAAAGAGAAGTGAAGCCGTGTATTCATAATGGATGTATGTGGCTATAGACGTATTTGCCTGTACTTATGACTATGTCTTGCTAAAGAAGCAGTTGTCCCGCATCTGTGCCATTATGATGTCATGGTGGACAGAATTCTGTCCTAATATAAAATCAGTCAGAGAGGAAAAAATAAACTGTACTGGAGTGACGGGCAATATCTTCAAATAAATGGAGGAAAATGTATCCAACTATGTTGCAAACTCGAGTCTGTTCACTAGATAGAAGAACACCTGTAGGGCTGTCATGAACAGGTTTTTTTTTTTCCAGTGACTGGTTGTACAACGTCTCTTTGGCTCCATCAATCCCTATATGAGGGACGAACGTGCCAAGTGACACGGTACACCATAACAGACCCCTGCCCGGGAAGGTAGGAACCGCTATGTGCGCAAAACAACCACTCGGTTAAAGTATATATAAAGGGGCAGTGTCCAAAACCATCTATAGGAACAGTAAAGGATCACTAATCCCCAAAATAATGTCAGTATTTCCAGAAGAATTGTCGGGTGTACTACGTCCAGTAAGAACCCGAACAAAACTGTAACAAAGCCCATGGTGTATTGATAAGGAACAGCTCAATTATTAGAGATCCTCCAAAAAAAAAAATCATGCCCATATCATGGTACAGAATTAGGAATGTAACAGCCATATGTGGCAGGACATAGTCATCAGAAAAAGGAAATACATCCTCAATTTATTCTTGTAGTCATTGCTAAAATGCACGACTTCCACTAATTCAGGGGTGGCACGGGCCGCAGTTGTTGGATTTATCTACTAATAAATGCAATGCCCACATTTATTTTTTATTTCAAGATCACTTGTGGGGTCTATGTTCTGAATAGACAGATGTGGGCTCCTGCACAATAACCTGTATTAATTTGTGAGTGATCAAGTCCTGGATTTAATTGTCCAAGAATTGTATAAAAAAAAATCATAAAGGAGAAATTTAGTTTTACAGTCTGAAATAAATACACTTTACTACCTCCCCATAAGAATTCCTCCCTCCCTTGGAAAGCCCAGAAACTAAACAAAAAAATATGCATAAATGAAATTGACTCCCTAAAAAGAATCCCCCCACCCCACCCATTTTGTTTTTCCCTAAATTATAGATAAAATTAATAATTAGAAACGGTGTGATAGGTCTCAAAATAGAGGAAGTTGCACAGGCCTGGATTTGAAGGGCCAATGGAGCAGTAAAACCGGGAATCCCTCCTCCTTTCATGTTTACTGCACACCCGGCATCTCTTTTGGGGGTATCTTTGGTTCACAGAGGCAGGGACGGGATGAAGGAAGTGGCGCTCAGTGAGCCTTTTGACATCCTCTAACTCGAAGGATTCTCCAGGTGCGGGGGAGTCAAACAGGAGGTGCTCTATAATTTTTCTGATATTGGAGGAAATTATATAGAGCACATAACTATTGTAAGTGGCCATTTGGATGAGGTAGATTGCTACCTTTTTATACCAGGCCCTAGTTTTGCGCTTGACCAGGTACAGTTGTAGGACCTGGTCAGATAGATCGACTCCCCCCATGGACTTATTATAGTCCACTATGCAGACCGGTTTCCTCTTATCAGAGGTAGCGCCCCTCTCTCTCACTGCCACTGTGGTGTCTTCATGCACGGTGGTCAGCATGTAAAGCTTCTTTTTGTCACTCCATTTGACAACGAGCAACTGGTCACTTGCAAATTAGTGACGCACCCCTTACTAGTCGCCTGGACACCATTTGTTGAGGGAAACTGACTCTATTTTTGCGCACCGTCCCACAGGCCCCTGTATTAGCAGCATGGAGGGACATATACAGGGGGACACTGGTGTAATAATTGTTGGTGTAAACATGGTATCCTTTCTGTAGGAATGGCACCATGAGTTCCCAGACAATTTTCCCACTAATGCCAATATCCTCTGGGCATCCTGGGGGATTAAGGTGGCGGTCCCTGCCCTCATAAATGAAAAAGCCACAGGTGTAGCCTGTTGTGCTCTCGCACACCTTATAAAGTTTCACCCTGTATCGGGCTCTTTTGGAGGGGATGTATTGGCGAAACGATAGATGGCCCTTGAAGGACATAAGGGATTCGTCTACCCCTAGTTTTTGGCCTGGGGTTTATAAATTAAAAAATGAGTCACTTAGGAGGGAGATAAGGGGTCTCAGTTTGTTGAGGCAATCATAGGCTGGGTCATTTCTTGGGGGGGGGATTTGTGAATTGTCTGAAAAATGCATGAAACGCATTATTGATTCGTAGCGCGTTCGGGCCATAATGGCTGCAAATACAGGCGTGCTATGGATAGCGCTGGTAGCCCAATGGGAGCGGATAAAGGGTTTTGTTACTATGCCCATGTTTAGGGTAATTCCCCCCCAAAAAATTATTTTGGGAACTGTTGTGGGGATCCATCCTCTGGCATAGCAAGACCTGGGATTTTGGGTGCCAAATTGTCTGGCAAATAAATTTGTCTGCTGGACAATTAGTTCCAGGACCTGATCACCTATAAACAGTTGAAAAACATTCTAGGGACTAAAATTTGAGACATCTGCGTTGATGCCTGGAGTCGCTGTAAATGGCAAAACTTGGGGGGAGAAAGCAATTGCAGGATCCCAAATTGCAGGAGGGACTGCGTTACCAGGCCCTTCTCCTGACGCTTCAATGGTGACAGCTGCGTCCACCACCATATGGCTGGGGGGTCCAGTGGCAGAAGCAGAACTTGTGTCGCTTTCTGAGCCAAGTTCTGCTTCTGACGCAGTGTCCGTATTGCCGTAGAGCACAGCATGGCGTACGCCTGCTCTGCAGAGAACATTCTGCGGCTTCTGCGATTCATGTTCACTACACTAATAATAACGAAACTTTTTTTTATTTTTTTAGAAACAAACAAAAAAACGGAGAGGGGTGATTACGGGTAAACTGGGGTGATTACGGGTAAACTGGGGTGATTACGGGTAAGCTGGGGCGATTACGGGTAATCTGGGATGTGATTACGGGTAATATAGGAACGTGAATATCACAGTAAAACAGCACAGGATTTGTATAGTATCTCTCTCTCTCCTCTCACAGATCAACTAAAGTGAGACGAGGGAGGGAAAGAGCACAAATCCTGTGCTGTATTTAGAAAATCTGAGACTATGGTCAAGGTATATCACAGTGACCATCTGATCAGGGACCAATTATAACGGTCCCTGATCAGTTTCTATTTACAGGCAGAATATCTGCCTTTCAGTGACAGCGCATGCACGTGCCATTTTCTTTATTTTCTCGGCAGTTGGGGGGTGTAGGGGTGAAGGGGGGGCATGATCGCTGGCCTAACAGTTTTGTTTTTTAGATCCCCTCACCAAACATTTATGGTGAGAGGAGATAAAAAGCATGATCTACAAGGCTGCATACATTGTAACGTCGGTCGCCGGTAGTTGAGAGCAGGGAGCTATCCCTTTGCACGGCGCCGCAATTTTATTCTGATTCAGTGCCATGAAAAGGCGTATGTATCAAAATAAAGCCCGTTAGTGGCTGCCGTGAAAAGGTGTATTGGCGGTCACTAACGGGTTAAAGGAATAGTGTCGCCAAAAAAGTTTTTTATATCAGTTTGATGTTAGTGTTTTATAAAAAACTTTTGTATTTATTTGTGTGTTTGTGTGTTATTTATTTTTATTTTTTTTACTTTTTCTTCCCTATGGGGGCTGCCATTTTTTTTTCCATTTCTGTATGTGTCGATTAACGACACATACAGACATGGAATACGGCAGCTACAGTCCCATAGTGAATGCGAACGGGGCCCGTTCCATCCACTATGCTGTACGCCGTCTTTGTGGGAACGGCGCATGCGCCGCTCCCACACAGTCCAAGTTAAACTGAGCGCCGTCCGGCGCCATTTTCCTGTAGACCGGAAGTCGCGGCCGGACAGTAAGATTACTACTACCGGTTGCGGCTTCCGGACTTGTGCACTTGGAGCAGCGGCAGCAGACGGAGCGGACGGACCGGAGGGAGCGGCGGCGACAGGAGCAGGTAAGTGATTTCTATGTATGTTCGTGTTTCAGTGTGTTTACTACTGTATGTTAACCTTCTACACTGTGTGTTAGCTCAAAAAATGGTGACACACAGTGTAGGAGGTTAGACCGTTCAATTCCCTCGTTTCTCCCGGCACTAGCCATTCTGAGAGCTCACTAGAGCGAGGGATTTTTTCCCAATTTTGCAGCATAAAGCAATGTGGTTGCTTTACCACATGCAATGCTGCAATTTTGGGAATTGCTCCATCTAGTGACCAGTGCTGGGAAATATTATAAATTAGAATCTAATTTATAATACTTCCTGACTCGTGAAAAAAATAAAAAAAATTAGAACAATGTTTAATCACCTACACACTAATTGTTTAACTAAAATAAAAAATACATTTTTTGCTAACAACACATTCCCTTTAAAGCAAAATAGCCAAGGTCTGAATATGTAGGACTGCTAAATAGTGGTAATGGGGAGTTGGTCAGAGGCGATCAATAGAAGGCAGAGTTACTAAATGGGTTCTTTAGCTCTGTATATACAACAGAAGAAACAGCAGCTGATGTAGCCGGTGCCAGTGCTGTTAATATACTGAATTGGCTGAATGTAGATATGGTCCAAGCTAACTTAAATAAAATAAATGTGCGCAAGGCTCCGGGACCAGATGGGTTACACCCAATTGTTCTTAACCCCTTCCCTCTTTAGCCACTTTTGACCTTCCTGACAGAGCCTCATTTTTCAAATCTGACATGTTTCACTTTATGTGGTAATAACTTCGGAATGCTTTCACCTATCCAAGCGATTCTGTGATTGTTTTCTTGTGACACATTGGAATTTATGATACTGACAAAATTTGCTCGATACATTCAGTATTTAAATGTGAAAAACACCAACATTTAGCAAAAAATATCCCACATGTGGCTCTAGTGTGCTTATGGACTGAAACACAGGACTCAGAAGTAAAGGAGCACCTAGTGATTTTGGACACTCCTTTTAATTAGAATATATTTTAGGCACCATGTCAGTTTGAAGAGCTCTTGTCAGTGGCGTAACTACCGTCGTAGCAGCCGCAGGCTCCGCTAGCAGCCGCTATGGCTGCTACAGCGGGACGCCACTGAACACTACGGCAGAGCAGGGAGGTAGCTCCCCGCTCTGCCATTAAACAAAAGACATGTATCCCCTATCCACAGGATAGGGGATACATGTGTGATCACTGGCATTGATAGGGAGAACGGGGGACTGAAAGTCCCCTGAAGTTCTCCATCACAAACCTCGGACTTCCGGGGTCTGTGTCGGCAGCTCCGTAGAAAAGAATGGAGCGCCGGTCGCGCTTGTGCGCATGCGTGACCAGCGCTCCTTTCATTTTTATTGAGCTGCCAACACAAACGCCGGAAGTCAGAGGTTAGTCATGGAGAACTTCAGAGGACTTTCAGTCTCCCGTTCTCCCTATCAATGCCAGCGATCACACATGTATCCCCTATCCTGTGGATAGGGGATGCATGTTATTTGTAGGACACACTATAGGTCGCATTTTTTTTGGGTAGGGCTCTGTATGGCGTTCACTGCAGGGGGGGGCGCTGTATGGCGTTCCCTGCAGGGGGGGGCGCTGTATGGCGTTCCCTGCAGGGGGGGCGCTGTATGGCGTTCCCTGCAGGGGGAGGCACTGTATGGCGTTCCCTGCAGGGGGAGGCACTGAATGGCATTCCCTGCAGCGGGGGGGCGCTGCATGGAGTTCCCTACAGGGGGGGCGCTGTATGGCATTCCCTACAGGGGGGCGCTGTATGGCGTTCCCTACAGGGGGGGGGGAGCTGTATGGCGTTCCCTACAGGGGGGGCGCTGTCTGGCGTTCCCTACAGGGGGGGCTGCATGGCGTTCTCTACAGGGGGGGCTGTATGGCGTTAGCGCCACACAGCCCCCTCTGTAGATAACACCATACAGTCCCCCTGTAGATAACGCCATACAGTCCCCCTGTAGATAACACCACACAGCCCCCCCTGTAGATAATGCCATACAGTCCCCCTGTAGATAACGCCATACCGTCCCCCCTGTAGATAACACCACACAGCCCCCCTGTAGATAACGCCACACAGTCCCCCTCTGTAGATAACGCCACACAGTCCCCCTCTGTAGATAATGCCACACAGTCCCCCTCTGTAGATAATGCCATACAGTCCCACTCTGTAGATAACGCCATACAGTCCCCCCTGTAGATAACGCCATACAGTCTACAGGGGGGCTGTATGGCGTTATCTACAGGGGGGGCGCTGTATGGCGTTATCTACAGGGGGGACTGTATGGCGTTATCTACAGGGGGGGCTGTAAAAAAGACACTATCTACAAGGGGGGGGTTGTGTGACACCCACGGGAGGGGGGGCCCCAGTCAAAAGTTTGCTATGGGGCCAAGTCTTTCCTAGTTACGCCCCTGGCTCTTGTGGTACCAAAACAGTGGAAACCCCCCAAAAGTGACCCCATTTGGGAAACTACACCCCTCAAGAAATTTAGATTTTTTGCATAAATTTTTGGAAATAGGCCATGAAAATGAAAATCTACATTCTTTCAAATAAAATGTAGGTTTAGCTAATTTTTTTAAATTTCCAAAAGGACTAAAGGAGAAAAAGCACCACAACATTTGTAGAGCAATTTCTCCCGAGTAAAATAGTACCCCACATGTGGTAATAAACGGCTGTTTGGACACACGGCACGGCTGAGAAGGGAAAGAGCGCCATTTGGCTTTTGGAGCACAGATTTAGCAGGAATGGTTTGCGGAGGCCATGTCACATTTGCAGAGCCCCTGAGGGGACAAAACAATGAAAACACCTCAAAAAGTGACCCCATTTTGGAAACTACACCCCTTGAAGAATTCATCTACATGTGTAGTGATCATTTTGACCCCACAGGTGTTTCATAGAATTTATTACAGTTGGGCAGTGAAAATAAAAACAATCCTTTTTCTTCAATAAGATGTGGCTTTACCAAAAAAAAAATCTTTTTCTCAACAAATAAAGGAAAAAAAGAACCCCAACATTTGTAAAGCAACTTCTCCCGGGTATGGCAATACCCCATATGTGGTCATAAACTGCTGTTTGGGCACACGGCAGGGCTCAGAAGAGAAGGAGCGGCATTTGGCTTTTGGAGCACAGATTTTGCTGGATTGGTTTCTTAACACCATGCCGTTTTTGTACCGATACAGTGGAAACTACCCAAAAGGGACTCCATTTGTGATACTACACCCCTTTAAGAATTAATCTAGGGGTGTAGTGAGCATTTTGACCCCACAGGTGTTTCATAGATTTTATTTGAATTTGGCAGTGAAAATAAAAATGTAATTTTTTTCCAATAAGACGTCGCTTTAGTGCAATATTTTTCATTTTCTCAAAAAATAAAGCAGAAAAAGAACCCCAACATTTGTTAAGCAATTTCTCCCGAGTATGGCAATACCCCATATGTGGTTATAAACTAATTTTTCTGCACACGTCAGGGCTCAGAAGGGAAGGAGTGCCATTTGGCTTTTGGACTTTTGGCCCCTGTGGCTTTTGGCCCCTGTGGGACCCCCCCAAAAGTGACACCCATTTTGGAAACTACACCCCTCAAGGTATTTACCTAGGGGTGTAGTGAGCATGTTAACCCCGCAGGTGTTTTGAATAAATTAGTGTGCACTCGATATTGCAGAATAAAAACTGGATTTTTCAATAGATATGCCAATATGTGGTGCCCAGCTTGTGCCACCATAACAAGACAGCTCTCTAATTATTATGCTGTGTTTCCCGGTTTTAGAATTACCCTACATGGGGCCCTAATCTTTTGCCTGGACATTTGACAGGGCTCAGGAGTGAGAGTATACCGTTCGAAATTGAGGCCTAATTTGGCGATTTACACAGAATTGGTTCACAATTGCAGAGGCTCAGATGGGAAATAATAAAAGAAACCCCCCAGAAGTGACCCTATTTTAGAAACTACACCCCTCAAGGCATTTATTAAGGGGTGTAGTGAGCATTTTCACCACACAGGTCTTTTCCATAAATAAATGCGCTGCGTATGGTGCAAAGTAAAAATTTAAATTTTTCCACAGAATTGCAAATTCAGTGGCAAGTATGTCGTGCCAAGCTTATGCCACTGGAGACACACATCCCAAAAATTGTTAAAAGGGTTCTCCAGACTATGGTGATGCCATATATGTGGAAGTAAACTGCTGTTTGGGCACACTGTAGGGCTCAGATGGGTGGGAGCGCCATTTGGCTTTTGGAGCGTGGATTTTGCTTGGTGGTAGTGTTGTTTGGAGTTTTACTGGTGTTTCAGTTTATAATGTGGGGCATATGTAAGCTGGGCAGGGTACATCAGGGGCATAGTCAGGGAGTATAATAATTGGGTAAACAATAAATCAATCCATAGATGTGTGTTACGCTGTGAAGCAATCATTTCTGCACAGGCCAGTGTTGCACTGATAAACGGTGTTATTACTTATCCCCCTTTTGGTCCACACTCCGCACATTTGCCGTTTGGGGAATTTTGCTAGGAATTGCTGTCCTGGTATAATACGGGCACCCTCGCTTCTAGATATGTTTGGGCCCTCCATTCCTGGTTCCCTAATTTTAGGGCACTGATAAATCGCCTCTTGAAACAGACGAAATGTTCCCCCCTGATCTGCACAACTGCATATTTTTTATTTCCTGACTTATGGAAGCCATAACTAATTTAATTTTTTCATAGACGTAGTGGTATGAGGGCTGTTTTTTTGCGGGACGAGCTGTAGTTATTATTGGTACCATTTTGGGGTACATGCGACTTTTTGATCACTTTTTATCCTATTTTTTAAGAAGCAAGGTGACCATGCGTTATAGATTACATGTTAACTTTATTCTGCGGGTCCGTACGATTCCAGTGATCCCTAATTTATGGCACTTTTTATGTATTACAACTTTTTGCACAATAAAATTACTTTTGTAAAAATGTATTTTTTCTGTCGCCATGTTGTGAGTACCATAACTTTTTAATTTTTTTTGTCGACGGAGCTGTATGAGGGCTTGTTTTTTGCGAGACGAGCTATAGTTTTTATAGATTTTTGGATACATGCAACTTTTTGATCACATTTTATTTCAATTTTTGTAGGGCAAAGTGACCAAAAAACAGAAATTCTGGCATTATTATTTACACTTTGTTCACCGCGTGGAATAAATAACATAATATTTTTATAGTTTAGGCCGTGACGGTCGTGGAGATACCAAATATGTATGGTTTATTTTTTTTTTCAATAATAAAGGACTTGATAAGGGAAAAAGGGCGATTGTATTTTATTTTATTATTTAAAACTTTTATTAGATTTTTTACAACTTTTTTTTCACTTTTTTTTTTACACTTTACTTTAGTCCCACTAGGGGACTTGAGGGTCAAACTGTCAGATTTTTTTTTTAATACATTGCACTACCTACGTAGTGCAATGTATTAGATCTGTCAGTCATTCACTGACAGCAAGCCGATTAGGCTTCGCCTCGGAACGGGGCCTAATCGGCTTCCGTAATGGCAAACAGGAGGCCATTGTTAGGTCTCCTGGTGTCATAATAGCAGTCGACAGTCGTGTGATTGCAGGGCATAGCTGCGGAACTGCTAGCAAACACAAAGATGCAGCGATCGCATCCAATCGCTGCATTTGAGGGGTTAATGGCAGGGATCGGAGCTAGCTCTGGTTCCTGCCATTACAGGTGGATGTCAGCTGTAGCATACAGCTGATATCCACCGCTGATGACGCCGGCTCATCTCCTGAGTATTAGGCCTCCGGTTGCCATTGCAGCCCCGACATCCCGGCGATTTCATTGCTGGGGTGTCGATGAGCTGCAAACACCTTAAATGTAGCGATCGGTTTTGACGGTTGCATTAAGGGGTTAATTGCGGGGATCGAAGCTAACTTCGGTCCCCGCCATTACAGCAGGATGTCAGCTGTCAGATACAGTTGACATCCGGGGATAATGGCACCGACTCAGCTTCTGAGCCGGTGCCAAGAATTTGTCGTAAGTATACGACATTTTGCGGGAAGCACTGGCTTTCCATGACGTATACTTAAAGAGGCTCTGTCACCAGATTTTGCAACCCCTATCTGCTATTGCAGCAGATAGGCGCTGCAATGTAGATTACAGTAACGTTTTTATTTTTTTTAAACGAGCATTTTTGGCCAAGTTATGACCATTTTTGTATTTATGCAAATGAGGCTTGCAAAAGTCCAAGTGGGCGTGTTTAAAGTACAAGTCCAATTGGCCGTGTATTATGTGCGTACATCGGGGCGTTTTTACTACTTTTACTAGCTGGGCGTTCTGACGAGAAGTATCATCCACTTCTCTTCAGAACGCCCAGCTTCTGGCAGTGCAGATCTGTGACGTCACGCACTTCCTGCCCCAGGTCCTGCATCGTGTCGGCACCAGAGGCTACAGTTGATTCTGCAGCAGCATCAGCGTTTGCAGGTAAGTAGCTACATCGACTTACCTGCAAACGCTGATGCTGCTGCAGAATCAACTGTAGCCTCTGGTGCCGATGTGTCCTCGCTCGTCCGACACGATGCAGGACCTGTGAGTGACGTCACAGCGTGATCTCTCGAGAACACCCTGTGTCTGCACTGCCAGAAGCTGGGCGTTCTGAAGAGAAGTGGATGATACTTCTCGTCAGAACGCCCAGCTAGTAAAAAGTAGTAAAAACGCCCCGATGTACGCACATAATACATGCCCAGTTTGGCTTTTACTTTAAACACGCCCACTTGGACTTTTGCAAGCCTCATTTGCATAAATACAAAAATGGTCATAACTTGGCCAAAAATGCTCAATTTTAAAAAATAAAAACGTTACTGTAATCTACATTGCAGCGCCTATCTGCTGCAATAGCAGATAGGGGTTGCAAAATCTGGTGACAGAGCCTCTTTAAGACAAATGTTGGGAAGGGGTTAAAGAACTTAGTCCAGTTATTTCCGTCCCCATCTTCATAATATTTAGAGATTCTGTAGTGACTGGTATAGTGCCAAGGGACTGGTGCAGAGCAAATGGGTTGCTTATCTTCAAAAAGGGCTCTAGGTCTTCCCCGGGTAATTATAGAAAAGTAAGTTTAACATCCATTGTCGGAAAAATGTTTGAGGGGCTATTGAAGGATTATATACAGGAGTATGTGACAAAAATGGTATTATACGTGACAGCCAGCATGGTTTTACTAAGGACAGAAGTTGTCAAATCAACCTGATGTGTTTCTATGAAGATGTGAGTAGAAGCCTAGACAGAGGGGCCACTGTGGATATATTGTTTTTGGACTTTGCAAAGGCATTTGATAATGTCCCTCATAGACGCCTAATGGGTAAATTAAAGTCTATATGTTTAGAAAGTGTAGTTTGTAATTGCAAAAAGAGAAACTAAAGATCTCCTAAAGCCAACCCGAGTACAGTACAATTAGTGCGGTGCCACCAGAATATTTATTTATAGAAAAGGAACAAGAGCTTATCTTGTATACATAGAGAGAACGCGACTCGTTGCTTTATAAAAGTTCTTTATTCATTCAAAAATACATTAAAATTGAATAACTGCATCAAGGGTAATCCTGTATAGCAGAAAAAGCATCACACACCCGGCCTGGTGGAGGACTAATGTCAGCAGGGCCGGCGTCAACACCCGGCAAGTGCCATGGCCCACTACACTTTGGTGGGCCCACTCGGCCACCAGGTGCTGACGCTGTCGTCGTCACGGCATTACTGTCCATATATGGACAGTGATGTAAAGAGAAGAGAAGAAGTCCCAGGCACAGTGCTAGCGGCTCAGCTCCAGTACTCCATCTTTGGGGAAGTCCCTGACATCACTGTCCACATATGGACAGTGTTGTCAGGAGCAGAGCCGTGCCCCAGGCAGTGGCGTAGCTATAGGGGACGCAACGGTCGCAGATGCGCCCTGGCCTCTGAGCCTGTAGTGTAGTGACGTAATCACGCCTGTCTGCGCCGAGTCACTCACAGCACAGTGCAGAGGAGGAGAAAGATCTCCTCCACCCATCATGGGAATGGGGATAGGTAGGTAATTATGTTATTATTTTTCTATTTGGTACATACATATGGGGGCATTATACTGGGTATGGAAGGGGGGCTCATATGGTAGCTGCTGAGGTGGCATTATACTGTATGGGGGGCGTTATACTTTATGTGACAGCTATGTAGGGCATTATACTGTATGGAGCATGTTGAGGGGGCATTATACTGTATGGGGGGCATTAAACTGTATGGGACAGCTAATGGAGGCATTATACTGTATGGGGGCATTATACAGTATGGGGGCATTATACTGTATGGGGCAGCTATGGGGGAATTATACTGTATGTGACAGCTATGGAGGGCATTATACTATTTGTGGGCCATTATACTGTATGGGGCAGCTATGGGGGGCATTATAGTGCGTGGGGCATTATACCGTATATGGCAGCTATGGAGGGCATTATACTGTATGGGGGTATTATACTGTATGAGGCAGCTATGGGGGCATTGTACTGTATGTGGCAGCTATGGAGGGTATTATACTGTATAGGGGGCATTATGCTGTATGGGCAGCTATATGGAGCATTATACTGTATGGGGCATTATACCGTATGGGGCTGCTATGGGGGGCATTATATTGTATGGGGCATTATAGTGTGTGGGGAAGCTATGGGGGGCATTATACTGTATGGGGCAGCTATGGGTGGCAATATACTTTGGGGGCAGCTATAGGGGCATTATACTGTGGGGGCAGCTATGGGGGCATTAGACTGTGGCGGGGCAGCAAAGGGAGCATTAGACAGGCGGGGGCAGCTATGGGGGCATTATACGATGGTGGTCAGCTATGGGGGGCATTATACTGTGTGTGGGAGCAGGTATGGGCAGCATTATACTGTGTGGGAGCAGCTGTGGGGTGGCATTATACTGTGTGGGGTGCAGCTATGGAGGGCATTATACTGTGTGGAGGCATTATACTGTGGGGGCAGCTATGGGGGCATTATACTGTGGGGGCATTCATGGGCTCTGTTGGGCAAGGTTGCTGGGCATAGGCGTGCACTGGGGTCTGATGGTGTTGGGGAGGGGTAGGGGTACCCAAGATGAATTCTTGCACTAGGGCCCATGAGCCTTTAGCTACGCCCCTAGTCCCAGGCAGAGTGCTAGTAGTGCTCTGCCCGGGTCTATACCTCTGGGGTTGCCCCTGACAACACTGTCCATATATGGTTGGTTTGGCAATTCCACATCCTGACCGAGATCTTTCCAATAAAGTAACTGTGTTGCATGTCTGGTGAGTGCCTCGATAATTTCTCTATATTTATATCAAGTTGGTTGTGCTATACCATTCGATGAGCAACTCCGGGGCAACCTGTCTGCAAACATCCATTAAGGAAACAAGCCATCTGACATACTCCTGTTCCAATTGATGCTGGTTCAGCAGTGCCAGCCTTTTCCCTCTTCCTATATATATATGGTTGGGGATTCCACTCCTAGAGGGAACTCCAAACACGCTATCTACAGGGATGGTGGCTGTGTGGCACTACCAGGGATGGTGGCTGTGTGGCACTACCAGAGAGGGGGGCTGCCTGGCACTACCATGGGTATGGCTGTGTGGCACTACCAGGGAGGGGGGCTGTGTGGCACTACCAGGGTGGGGCGCTGTGTGGCACTACCTGGGGGGCTATGTGGCACTACCTGAGAGGAGGGGGCTTTGTGGCACTTCCTTGGAGGGGGACTGTGTGGCTCTACCTGGGAGGGGGGCTGTATGGCACTATCTACAGAGAGCACTAAATTTATGGGGGTACATAATGGGGGCCTAACTCCTATATGGGGGCATAAACAGGGCCTAACATCTATATGGGGGCACAAAGTGTAGTTTTCTGCCATTTTACTGCCGTTCAAAGAGGCCTTCTAAGTCTGTATCACCCAAGAGCCCACATAAACCTGGAGCCGGCCCTGAATGTCAGTACAATAGAAAATGCATACAGCAAATGACATAGTAGTCATCAGAGTACAGACCACTAAACGGGACCAAATACCTATAGTAGTGCACATGTATAAATACAATAAAGCATAAATCAGCATACAAACAGAGTTGTAATTTGTGCAATTACACTAGATACAAATAAATCTAATGCATCAAGAAAAGGCTATACTTGAAGGCAATGTGGTGCATGCTAATTCAAATTCAGTGCATATTTAAATAGCGAAAGACCATATGCTAGATTTGGACTAGTTCGCCAGGACGATCTATGTTCTTAGTAAATGTCCCATTTGATCAAAGGTTACAGTACACATAGTACAAAAGCATATAATGTGATTAAACTGTATACTCATCCATCATTCCTGCATTTCAGCAGAAGATGCATGCGACCATATATTCAGTTTTTGATCCATGTCGCTTATTATCCATCCAATGTCATGGTATTATGGGTTAGTCACACCCGCATTGGTCCTATAGTGAAGGTGACATGGATTTGTCCGGATTCCGGTCTGAGCAAGGGCAGATGGTCATCTATTCGGATATAAAATGTCCGTGATGGAGCAGTTTGTAATTGGATTGAAAACTGGCTCAAGGACCCTCTCTAGAGAGTTGTGGTCAATGATTCCTACTCTGAATGGTCACCGGTTATAAGTGGTGTACCCAAGTGCTGAGACCACAGTTATTCAACTTATTTATTAATGATATAGAGAATGGGATTAATAGCACTGTTTATATTTTTGCAGATGACACCAAGCTATGTAGTATAGCTCAGTGGTAGATGAAAGATGTTCATAAATTACAAGCCAATTTGGATACACTGAGTGTTTGGGCATCCACTTGGCAAAAGAGGTTTAATGTAGATAAATGTAAAGTTATGAATCTGGGTATCAACAACCTGCATGCATCATATGTCCTAGAGGGAGCTAAACTGGGAGTTACATGTTGAAAAGGATTTGGGTGTACTTGTAGATCATAGACTAAATAACAGTATGCAATGTCAATCAGCTGCTTCTATGGCCAGCAAGATATTGTTGTGTATTTAGAGAATGGAGCATGGACTCGCGGGACAGGGATATAATATTACCACTTTACAAAGCATTAGTGCGGCATCATCTCTAATATGCAGTTAAGTTCAGGGCTCCAGGTTATAAAAAAGATGCCCTAGAGTTTGAAAAAAATACAATGAAGAGCAACAAAACTAAAAAGGGGCATGGAGAATCTAAGTTAGGAGGAAAGATTAAAATAATTAACCCCTTAAGGACGCAGCCTAGTTTGGGCCTTAAGGCTCAGAGCCCATTTTTCAAATCTGACATATTTCACTTTATGTGGTAATAACGTCAGAATGCTTAAACCTATCCAAGCGATTCCGAGATTCTTTTCTCGTGAGACATTGGGCTTTATGTTAGTGTTAAAATTTGGTCGATATATTCAGTGTTTATTTGTGAAAAATTGCAAAATTTTGAGAAAATTTAGAAAAAAAAAAGTCCAATTGGCATTGTTTTTTGAACATTCTTTTATTATTCTTGGACGTTACAAAGCTTAGAACATAAACAGCAATTTCTCACATTTTTAAGAAAATTTCAAAAGCCTTTTTTTAAGGTACCTGTTCAGTTCTGAAGTGGCTTTGAGGGGCCTATTTTTTTAGAAACCCCCAAAAAAGACCCCATTTTAAAAACTAGACCCCTCAAAGTATTCTAAACAGCATTTAGAAAGTTTTTGAAACCCTTTAGGCATTTCACAGGAATTAAAGCAAAGTGGAGGTGAAATTTGCAAATTAAATTTTTCTTGCTGAATTTCAATTTTATTCTATTTTCTTTCTGTAACACAGAAGGTTTTACCAGAGAAACACTCCTAAATATGTATTGTCCAAATTCTTCAGTTTTTAGAAATGTCCCATATGTAGCTCTAGTGTGCTCGTGGACTAAAACACAATCCCCAGAAGCAAAGAAGCACCTAGTGCATTTTGGGGCCTCTTTTTTTATTAGAATATACAGTATTTTAGGCAGCATGCCAGGTTTGAAGAGGTGTTGATGTGCCAAAAAAGTAGGAATCCCCAAAAGTGACCCCCATTTTGGAAACTGCACCCCTCAAGGAATTCATTTATGGTTGTTGTTACCATTTTGACCCCACAGTTTTTTCACAGCGCGTATTTGAATTGGGCTGTGAAATTTAAAAAATTACATTGTTTCCAATAAGATGTCATTCTTTATCAAAATTTCTTATTTTCACAGGAAACAAAATGCCCCATTTTGTTGCCCAATTTGTCCTGTGTGCGGCAATACCCCATTTGTGGTGATAAACTGCCGTTTGGGCCCATGGGAGGGCTCAGAAGGGAAGGGACGCTATGTGTTCTTTGGAGTCCAGATTTTACTGGATTAGTTTTCGGGTGCCATGTCGCATTTGCAGAGCCCCAGAGGTATCAAAGCAATGGAAACCCACCAGAAGTGACCCCATTTTTGAAACTACACCCCTCAAGGAATTTATTTATGGGTGTTGTGGAAATTTAGACCCCACAGTTTTTTCACAGCACGTATTTGAATTGGGCTGTGAATTAAAAAAAAATGTAATTTTTTTCCAATAAGATGTAGTTTTGGCTCTAATTTCTTATTTTCACAAGGAATAAAATACCCAATTTTGTTGCCTAATTTATTCTGAGTGCGGCAATACCCCATTTGTGGTGAGTGCTGAGTGTTATGTCCCCATGGACATCTTTAATAGCAAAATAATAAAAGTTATATTTTAACTACACTGTTTAGCAATTGGGAAATTGGTTTCGATGTGCTCTAGGCACATCTTGTTCTTTCTATATTCAACATATACCTGCCAATTGCTAGGGTCTCCTAGTAAACTGCTGTTTGGGCCCATGGGAGGGCTCAGAAGGAAAGGACCACCATTTGGCCTACTGGGGATTTTCTGGTGCTAAGTCATGTATGCAGAAGCCCCTGAGGTACCAGTACAGTTGAAACCCCTGAGAAGTGACCCCATTTTAAAAACTATACCCATTAAGGCATTCATCTAGGTGTAGTGAGCATTTAGACCCCACAGGTATTGTGTAAAAGATAATGTGCAGCAGATGGTGCAGAGTGAGATTGCAGAGTGCAATTTTCTATACATATATGCCATTTCAGTGTCCGATATATTGTGCCCAGCATGCGCCACCGGAGACATACACCCCATAAATTGTAATGTGGGTTCTCCCGGGTACGTCAATACCCTCAATGTAGCTGTTAACAGCTGCCTGGGCACACAGCAGGGCCCAGAGGGGAAAGATGAGGGGGATAAGCTGTACAGAGTGCATCAGGGTAAGTAAAACTGGGGTAGATTGAAAATCAAGGGATGTATGATACATTTTTAAATACTTTTATACAGAGCCCTGGTTTTTCAGGACACGTGTCACATTGATAGATTGTGTCTTACCTTATCCCCCTCTTATAGCAGACTTTGCACCTCTTTTGACTTTTTCCCTTCTTGCCAGTTTGGGGAACTTCTCCTGGAAAGTGTTGCCCTGGTACGATGCATGTGGTCTCGGTTCCAGAAGTACTGGGTCTCCCCCTTCTTGGTCCCTAAAGATTATGTTCTTGATAACCACCTCTTGAAATTACAGGAAAGTTCCCGTCTGGCCTGTACATCGATGTAAAACGTACGCATTGTACAATGCCATCTGTATGATGTGCACAGCCAGCTTCTTATACCACACCGCATGGCTCTGTAGGGCTTCAGGACTTGTTCTGACAAGTCCACCCCTCCCATGTACCTATTGTAGTCCAGGATGCAGTCTGGTTTGGGAGTCTCTGTACTGGTACCTCGTACAGGTACATGGGTACTGGTGTGGCCATGTATTATTATCAATACAAGGACATCTCTCTTGTCCTTGACACACAATATGTTGCTGCTAGAATGTGCCCTGCTCTTACCCCTTCTTGTTTGCCCAAGCAGTGCCTTAGGGAGGCCTGTCAGATTTCTTGTAGCAGTGCTGTATGCCGCAGTACTTCTGGAAGCGAGGCACTTGAAGAGTGGGGCGCTGGTATAAAAATTATCCAGGTAGAGATGGTAATCCTGGTCCAGCAGTGGGTGCACCAAATCCCACACAATTTTTGCGTTAATTCCGCTGAATACTGGTGTCCTTCCCTTCATATATCCTAAACTTGTAAGTATACCCTGATGCACTCTCGCACAGCTTATACATCTTCACACCATACCTTGCCCTCTTACTCAGAAGGTACTGGCGGAATTGAAGCCTCCCTAAAATGTACCAAGAACTCATCAATAAAAATACAATTCTCGGGGGTGTATGCTTTGGAAAACCGGGCACTGAAATGGTCTAATAGGGGTCTCCGTTTATACAAACGGTTAAAATTCGGGTCACCTCGGGGTGGGCACTGCTCATTATCAGTATAATGTAAGAAGCAAAGTATTGCCTCATAACGCATCCTGGAAACAGCTATACGGTACATTGGGGGTGGTATAAGAAAAAGCCTCTTTTTTTTTTTTATAGGTTCCAGTTCAGTTCTGAAGTGGCTTTGACGGGCTTATATATTAGAAACCCCTATCAAACACCCCATTTTAGAAACTAGGCCCCTCAAAGTATTAAAAACAGCATTTAGAAAGTTTATTAACCCTTTAGGTGTTTCACAGGAATTTAAAGCAAAGTAGAGGTGAAATTTACATAATTCATTTTTTTGTCAGAAAATACTTTTTATTACATTTTTTTCTGTAAAACAGAAGGTTTTACCCGAGAAACGCAACTCAATACTTATTGCCCAGATTCTCCAGTTTTGAGAAATATCCCACATGTGGCCCTAGTATGTTAATGGACTGAAGCACCAGCCTCCGAAGCAAAGGACCACCTAGAGGAATTCATTGTAGTTTTCATGGGGTGAATGCGAATTTTAGTTCTATTTTTAAGAGGCGTGGTGACTAAAAAACAGCAATTCTACTATTGTTCTTTATTCTATTTTTTTTTACAGCGTTCACCGTGCGCTATAAATGACATATTCACTTTATTCTGCGTGGTGATACGATTATGGCGATACCAGATGTTTATAGTTTTTTTTATGTCTTATGGCGTTTGCACAATTAAAGAGGCTCTGTCACCAGATTTTGCAGCCCCTATCTGCTATTGCAGCAGATCGGCGCTACAATGTAGATTATAGTAACGTTTTTATTTTTAAAAAACGAGCATTTTTGGCCAAGTTATGACCATTTTCGTATTTATGCAAATGAGGCTTGCAAAAGTACAACTGGGCGTGTTGAAAAGTAAAAGTACAACTGCAGCAGCATCAGCATTTGCAGGTAAGTAGCTACATCGACTTACCTGCAAACGCCGATGCTGCTGCAGAATCATCTGTAGCCTCTGGTGCCGACACGATGCAGGACCTGTGAGTGACGTCACAGTGCTGCACTGCCAGAAGCTGGGCGTTGTGAAGAGAAGTGGATGATACTTCTATACACAACGCCCAGCTAGTAAAAGTAGTAAACACGCCCCGATGTACGCACATAATACACGCCCAGTTGTACTTTTACTTTTCAACACGCCCAGTTGTACTTTTGCAAGCCTCATTTGCATAAATACGAAAATGGTCATAACTTGGCCAAAAATGCTCGTTTTTAAAAAATAAAAACGTTACTGTAATCTACATTGCGGCGCCTATCTGCTGCAATAGCAGATAGGGGTTGCAAAATCTGGTGACAGAGCCTCTTTAAATACTTTTTATTAAAAATCATCTACTTCTTGTGTTGCCATATTTTAGGAGCCATAACGTTTTTTTTTCCCATCAAGAAAGCCGTGTGAGGACTTGTTTTTTTGCGTAACGAACTGCAGTTTCGATAAGTACCATTTTTAGGTACATGCAACTTTTTGATCTCTTTTTATTCCATTTTTTGGGAAGTAAAGTGATGAAAAAATTGTGATTCTGGTATTGTTTATTATTATTTTCTTTTACGGCGTTCACCGAGTGAGATAAATAATGAAATACTTTTGTAGTTCAGGCTGTTACGGATGTGGAGATACCAATTATGTATAGTTTATTTTTATTAATAATAAAGGACTGATAAGGGAAAAAGGGGGATTTTTACTTTTGTTATTTTTAAAACTTTTATTTTCTTATTTTTACACAACCTTTTTTAACTTTTTTTAACTTTATTACTTTGTCCCACCAGTGTACTCGAGGGCAAGAGGTCCTGATCGCAATTCTAATACACTGCACTACATGCGTAGTGCAGTGTATTAGAGCTGTCAGCTGCTCACTGACAGCAAGCATAGTGAGTCCTGACCAGAACCCACTAGGCTTCCGTAGATGGCATAGCCAGACGCAATTGTTAGGCGTCCGGTTGCCATAGCCACCATCGCCGGCCGCTATCGTGTAGCGGGCCGACGATGGTAGCTTAACCCCTAAAAAGCCAAGATCGCTATTGAACGCGGCTTCCAAGGGGTTAATCAGCGGGGACACTGCGATCGGTCCCCGCTGAAGGAGCTGCGGCAACTGCTGTGCGAGACAGCAGCTGTCACAGCTCCTGTATGTGTCGGGAAGACGGCTGTTCCTCCCGCGGCGTACTATTCTGACACTGTGCGCGAACGATGCACTTAGCACGACGGAATAGTACGTCGCTGAGCGCAAAGGGGTTAAACCTATTTAGCCTTGAAAAGAGACTACTAAGGGGGACATGATTAACTTATATAAATACATTAATGGCCCATACAAGAAATATAGGGAAAACCTGTTCCATGTAAAACCCCCTTAAAAGACAAGGGGGCACTCCCTTTTCTGAAGAAAAAAAGGTTAAATCTCCAGAGACGACAAGCCCTCTTTACTGTGAGAACAGTAAATCTCTGAAATAGCCTAACACAGAAGCTGGTCACAGCAGCAACAGTAGTGGGCTGTTATGCCCACTTACCTGCAGCTGCGACTGCAGGACTGTATCTTCATGTCGGCGTCTCCCTCCTCAGAGACATCGACACACAGAGCTGGAGTGCTCTCCTGTGTCCTGTAGGTTGCGCGCGCGCTCACTCCCAACCTTAAAGGGCCAGTGCAAGCACCTGTCTAAAGTTTGCCAATCAACCCAGTAACACCCTGGACTTTAAAAAGGGCTCTGCCCTTCCTCTCCTTGCCTGAGCATTGTTTGTGTTCCTGTGTTTGTCTATGCAAATGGTCCCTTAGTTGTATCCTGCACCCAGTATTCCCGTATCCTGCTTCCTATATCCTCTTTCCTGTTGCTGTGTTTGTTCCTGAGTCTAAGCCTGTTGTTGGAGTCATGTGTGCCTCATCTGCTACGTCTGGTGTCATCTGCCACGTCTGGTTTCGTCTGCCACATCAACCATCATCTGTGCCACGTGTCTGCTACTTCGAGTATCATCTCGCCAGGTACTCTTATCCAAGAGCCTGTTATTGACTGTTGTTTGGCCAGCTGCTTCTCCACTACGGCGGAGCGGCCTAGTGGGTCCACATATCCAACAGGTGTGACAATGGCTTTTAAAAAAGTCATAGATCATTTCCTAAAGAGAAAAAATATCAGCTCCTATGTCAATGTATAAAATTGTTATTTCATTCCTTCCCTTTTTTCCCATCGCTTGGTTGAACTTGATGGAAATGTGTCTTTTTTTCCAACCGTACTATGTAACCATGTAACAATACACCAGTAACTGTGAGCTACTGTCTCAGTCCTTTACATGCAATCAGGGGCGTAGCTAAAAGCTCATGGGCGCTGGTGCAAGAATTCAGCTTGGCCCCCCCTACCCCTCCCCAACACCACAAGACCCCTGCCGCACCTATGGCCAGCCGCCTTGCCCAACAGCCCCCCAGTATACTTCCCCCCATAGCCGCCCCCACACAGTATAATGCCCCCCATAGCTGCCCCATACAGTATAATGCTCCCTGTAGCTACCCCCATACAGTATAATGCTCCCTGTAACTGCCCCCATACAGTATAATGCTCCCCATAACTGTCCCTATACAGTATAATGCTCCCATAGCTACCCCTCCACACAGTATAATGCCCCAATACAGTATAATGCCCCCCATAGCAGACCCCATACAGTATAATACCCCTCATAAATTCCCCCATACAGTATAATGCCCCATAGCAGCCCCATACAGTATAATGCCCCCATAGCAGTCCTATACAGTATAATGCCCCTCATAGCTGCCCCCACACTTTATAATGCCCCCCATAATCTATAATGCCTCCATAGCTGCCCCATACAGTATAATACCCCATAGCTACCACCATATCAGCCCCCCCGACAGTATAATGCCCCCATATGGTATAATGTCCCTCATAGCTGCCACCATATCAGCCTCCCATACAGTAATGCCCCTCATAGCTGCCACCATATCAGCCCCCTCCTTATACAGTATAATTCCTCCATATGTGCATAATAGAAAAATAATAAAGTTACTTACCTATCCCCGTTCCCACGACGGGTGGAGGAGGAGATCCTTCTCCTCCTTTGCCCTGTATTATGAGTGACTCGTAGCAGACAGGCGCGATGACGTCACTAATTCGCGCCTGTCTGCGCCGAGCCGCTAATAGCTCACGGCAGTGAATGCTGGAGGAAGGAGCCGGCAGCTCCTTGCTCCAGGATTAAATTCAACTGGATCTGCGTTCTGAGGACTCAAATACAGTTGGAAGCAGGACCTCGATGAGTGGTTCGTGACCCCCCGGAGGTCTTCACATGACCCCCCAGGGGGAGTGCGACCCACAGTTTGTAATGTATTGTGTCGTGCAGTTTCTGTTTGCGGTGGAAAGAGGAGAGTGGGGCCTGTCATTTAAAGCCCCCCTCTCCTCTCTCCACCGCAAACACAGACAGTACAATACAACAGACAGTACAATACAATACAACACACATACATTACGAGCCCCCTCTGCAGCTCACTTGCAGTCTCCCACGCTCTTCCACATCGGCTCTTCCACAGAGGCTGGAACGCTCCCTCTCGTGATGTCACGGTCACATGGTACACTGAGTGTACCATGTGATTGTGGCGTCTAAACAAACCATGCCCGTAACCTGGAAGTGCCGGCATCATGGCATATACAAACTTTGTATTAACTGCGACCGCTGCGACCCCTATAGCTACGCCACTGCATGCAATGTACTGGGCTCCTGTGTGGCTGCACGGTTTGCCCATGTGGTATGTCTGCCCCGACCATAACATCTGTCAAGAGAATAGAGGAGCTTCAAGCTTTGTCTTCAGTGGATCTGCACATCAGATTCCTCCATGACATGGTCTTGCTAAGGCTACTGCCAAACTCCACTGCCAAAGTTTCCTCATTTGTAACCTTTAATCAGGTCAGCTCCCTTCCAGTGTTCTGGCACAAGTCTTTCTCTCATGAGAAATATAGTCTCCATTCCTAGATCTGTCTTGTTGTCTTGAGATCTCTTAGGCATGGAGTAAGAGATCAGGAAGGTTGAGAATGTATTAATTGTTTCCTAAAAGAAACAAATACTTAAAATCCACCAAACCTACCCTGGGTAGATGGAGTATAGAGGCCAGTGGACTGGGTCACATTGTTAGAACTCTGATCCACCTAATTTTTCTAGAACCCACTCTACTAGAGCAGTGTCCACCTCTTGGGCTGAATAAAGTCTGATCAAGCTGAATAAGATTTGCTGTGCAGCTTTCACTTAATATTTATAAACCCTTATAGGCTGAATTTTTTGTTCTCTGAGGAGACGGCTATTGAGTGGTCAATTTTGAGTTCCACCAGAGAAGAGGGCCCTCACTATGGGGTTATTCCTTGCTAAATCTCCATTATTGTGCTGCTGGTAGGACATAAGAGAAGTGTAGATTTCTAATGTTAATCTGATTTCCCTTAGTCCTCACAGCAGCACAAGCTTCTCTCCCTAATTAAGGCTTCTACTTTATTATAAACAAAAGGTAGGAGGGGCTAGGTGTCCTTTTGTAGGGAGGGGGCTCTAGTTAATTAATTTGTGTTTAATTTGATTAAATTTAAAATTCCATTTGTTCTACTAGTACATAGGGGTAGAAATACCCCATTATTGTGCTGCTGTTAGTACTAAGAGAAAACAGATAAACGTTAGAAATCTACACTTGTGTACACGTGATAATAAACCTTACCTGAACGTGTGGTCCTTGACATAAACAGAATGGAGTTGAGAACTTCTTCCTCATCCTGCTCATCAATTACCTTACATTGCCGTAAATAAGGTGTTAACTTTGCAGGATTAATGTAGCGGCTGAGCATATTCCTATTGGTTTCAATGTTCTCCCATAATTCATTTTCCTCACTTTTTAATATTTCATTTTCGTTATCCATTTTGTATTATTCTAGAGATAAAAAAATAATAATAATAATGAAATGAAATCATTCCAGCTTTTTATTCCAGCAAATTTTTCAATGTATATTTACAAGTGCACAACTTGTCTTATTATTATTACATGCCTTATGCATTTAGAATCTATATAGTCTGTAAAAAAATATAATACAGAATAGAATGCCTTTGGGACATCAATGAATCACACCACTTATGGAAACAAACTATGCAGCTATGAGTATGAGATTATCAATGTGCCCTTCAGAACATGGTTCACTTTGAGACCAACCAAATATTTTTTTTATGTACGCTCCAGCAGGAGGCAGTAGTAATAGTTGTGGGTCATGGAAGTTCATCTTTAAATGTGCAATAACTTTTTTTTTATCTTGATAGGCTTGTAACTATGAGAATTTGTTTTTCAGTTTAACTAGAACAGTTTGGGCCTTAAGGTTGCAGTGTTTTTTTTTTCATCAACGCATTCTAAAAGCCATATTTTTATTATTCTCTAAATACAATTAGTTCAGAGTTTAGCTCAGAAAATTGCAGCTTATAGGGGTTTACCAGGAAAATATAAAATAAGGTCTATGATTGCAAAATAGAAAAATAAAAAAATTCAATATACTCTCTGCAGGGATTCTTATACGGCAGCCCATTACCATAGATAAATAGCTGGTGGCAGAGACTAACAGACTGCATAAATTAAGGCAATTCCCTACAATGTTTGGTTCAATATAACATAATTAAAACACTGGAGAACACTTTAATATTCAAATGGGGGTTTTAAAGCCAGAGACATTACTAGAAGGAGCAGCTAAGTGGCAAAAAAAACTATTTAAAGGGAATGTGTTGCCAGAAAAACATGTTGTTTTTTTTTTAATTAAACATTTAGTGTGTGGGTGATTAAACATTGTTCAAATTTTTTTTATTTTTTTCACGAGTCAGGAAATATTATAAATTAATTCTAATTTATAATATTACCCATTTCTGGTCACTAGATGGAGCTATTCCCAAAATTGCAGCATTGCAAAATTGGGTAAAAAGCCCTCGCTCTAGTGAGCTCTCAGCATCCCCCCTCCTTTATCCTGGCTAGTGCCGGGATAAACGAGGGGTTTGAACGGTGTAACCTCCTACACTGTGTGTCGCCATTTTTTGAGCTAACACACAGTGTAGTAGGTTTACATACAGTAGTAAACGTACACAAACACGAACATACATATAAATCTCTTACCTGCTCCTGCCGCCGCGGCTCCCTCCGGCCCGTCCGCTCCGTCTGCTGCCGCTGGTCCAAGTGCACAAGTCCGGAAGCCGCGACCGCAAGTAGTAATATTACTGTCCGGCCGCGACTTCCGGTCCACAGGAAAATGGCGCCGGACGGCGCCAATTTCAAATTGGACTGTGTGGGAGCGGCGCATGCGCAGTTCCCACACAGACGCCGTACACACAAGTGAATGGGACGGGAGCCGTTCGCAGTCCCTATGGGACTGTGGCTGCCGTATTCCATGTCTGTATGTGTCGTTAATCGACACATACAGAAATGGAACAAAAAATGGCAGCCCCCATAGGGAAGAAAAAGTGTAAAAATAAGAAAAAGTTAAACACAAACACACAAATAAATATAAACGTTTTTAATAAAGCACTAACATCTTTAACATATAAAAAAATAATTTGTGATGACACTGTTCCATGTCTGTATGTGTCGTTAATCGACACATACAGAAATGGAACAAAAAATGGCAGCCCCCATAGGGAAGAAAAAGTGTAAAAATAAGAAAAAGTTAAACACAAACACACAAATAAATATAAACGTTTTTAATAAAGCACTAACATCTTTAACATATAAAAAAATAATTTGTGATGACACTGTTCCTTTAAAACAAGCAGCTGAGCAAGCGTGGGAGTGTGCATTGATTTCAAGTGTCTTAAAGAGGCTCTGTCACCAGATTATAAATGCCCTATCTCCTACCTAATCTGATCGGTGCTGTAATGTAGAAAACAGTGGTTTGTATTTTGAAAAACTATCATTTTTGACCAAGTTATGAGAAATTTTAAATTTATGCTAATTACTTTCTTAATAGACAACTGGGCGGTTTTTAACTTTTGACTAAGTGGGCGTGGTGAAGAGAAGTGTATGACGCTGACCAATCAGCGTCATACACTTCTCTCCATTGATGTCCATTTGTACTCAGCACAGCGTGATCTTGCTGTGCTGTCACAAACACCTACATTAACTTTACTGAAGTGTCTTAAGAGTGAATAGACATCACCTCCAGCCAGGACGCAATGTCTATTCACACTCCTGACATTTTGGTAAAGTTTGCTGTCAGCATGCTGTCATTCACAGCGTGATCTCGCAAGATCACGCTGTGCAGCGATTAAGTCTCACACAAACTTTACCGAAGTGTCGGAAGTGTGAATAGACATCACGTCCTGGCTGGAGGTGATGCCTATTCACTCTCAAGACACTTCAGTAAAGTTAATGTGGGTGTATGTGACAGCACAGCATGACCTCGCAAGATCATGCTGTGCTGAGTATAAATGGACATGAATGGAGAGAAGTGTATGACACTGATTGGTCAGCGTCATACACTTCTCTTCACAATGCACACTTGGTCGAAAGTTTAAAAAAACGTCCAGTTGGGCATTAAGAACGTAATTAGCATAAATCTAAAATTGCTCATAACTTGGTAAAAATGATTGTTTTTCAAAATAAAAATCACTGTTGTTATCTACATTACAGCTCAGATCAGATTATGTAGAAGATAGGCCACTTATAATGTGGTGACAGAGCCTCTTTCAGTGTGTTTTAAGATTCAGTAAAGAAGTACTTGTGAATGCAGCAGCAAATAGCTGATTGCATATCTGTTTAAATTTGTTTTTCTAGGTCTTTTTTTCCCCATGTCTTAGCAACTAAAAGTAGTTAGATAGATATAACTGTCTGTCTATCTATCTATCTATCTATCTATCTATCTATCTATCTATCTATCTATCTATCTATCTATCTATCTATCTATCTATCTATCTATCTATCTATCTATCTATCTATCTATCTATCTATCTATTATCTATCTATCTATCTAGTCCACCATCCAGCAGCACCAGCTTGAAAATATGGATGGGTGCACGCCCTGGGAACCCGATCACGGTTCCAACTTCTCCAATATGTGTCCAAAGATAGGCAGCACTCCAAATCAAGGTGAAAAAAGTAGCTTTTAATAGCCCTCGTGCAATGTTTCGGCTCAATAAAAGGAGCCTTTCTCAAGCCTGCTCTCAAGCCTTTCTCAAGTCCCGAAACGTTACACGAGGGCTATTAACCCCTTCAGGACTGAGCCTGTTTTGGCCTTCAGGACGAAGCCGATTTTTTTAAATCTGACATGTGTCACTTTATGTGGTAATAACTCCGGAATGCTTTTACCTATCCAAGTGATTCTGAGATTGTTTTCTTGTGACATATTGTACTTTATGTTAGGGAAAAAATTTGGTTGATAAATGTAATATTTATTTGTAAAAAAACACCAAGGTTTAGAGAAAATTAGCAAAAATTTGCATTTTTCTAAATTTAAATGTATCTACTTGTAAAATAGATAGTAATACCACTCAAAATACTTACTAGTTTACATCTCACATATGTCTACTTTATGTCTGCATTGTTTTTTGAACATTCTTTTAATTTTATAGGACGTTACAAGGCTTAGAACTTTAGCAGCAATTTCTCATATTTTCAAGAAAATTTCAAAAGCCTATTTTTTCAGGGACCAGTTCAGTTCTGAAGTGGCTTTTAGGGCCTTATATATTAGAAAGTCCCCATAAATCACCCCATTTTGAAAACTGCACCCCTCATGGTATTCAAAACAGCATTCAGAAAGTGTTTTAACCCTTTAGGCGTTTCACAGGAATTAAAGCAAAATAGAGGTGAAATTTACAAATTTAATTTCTTTTTTTGAAAATTCATTTGTACTACATTTTTTCTGTATCACAGAAGATTTTACCAAAAAAATGCAACTCAATATTTATTGCCCAGATTCTGCAGTTTTTAGAAATATCTCACATGTGGCCCTAGTGTGGTAATGGACTGAAACACAGGCCTCAGAAGCAAAGGAGCACCTAGAGGATTTTGGGGCCTCTTTTTTTTAGAATATATTTTAGGCACCATGTTAGGTTTAAATAGGTCTTGTGGTACCAAAACAGTAAAGACACCCCAAAAGTGACCCCATTTTGGAAACTACACCCCTCAAGGAATTTATCTATAGGTATAGTTGGCATTTTGAACCCACAGTTTTTTTGCTAAATTTATTTGAATTCGTATGTGAAGATGAAAATCTACTTTTTTTAAAAAAAAAATCATAGACATTTTTTAATTTTTACAAGGAATAAAGTAGAAAAGCACCCCAACATATGTAAAGCAATTTCTTCCGATTATAGCAATACCCCATATGTGGTAATAAACTGCTGTTTGGACTCACAGCAGGGCTCAGAAGGGAAAAAGCGGCATTTGGATTTTGGATTTCTGATTTTGCTGGAATAGTTTTCAGTGCCGTGTCGCGTTTACAATGCACTGGAGGGATGAGAACCGTTGAAACCCCCCAATAGTGACCCCATTTTGGAAGCTACACCCCTCAAGGAATTTTTTTAGGGGTAAATTTAGCATTTTGACCAAACAGTTGTTTTGCTCAATTCATTGGAATTAGTCTGTAAAGGTAAAAATCTACTATTTTGCTGAAAAAACGTAGACATTTTTAATTTTTACAAGGAATAAAGGAGAAAAAGCACACCAACATTTGTAAAACAATTTCTCCCGATTACGTAAATACGCCATATGTGGTAATAAAGAGCTGTTTGGACCCACAGCGGGGCTTAGAAGGCAAGGAGCGCTACTTGGCTTTTGGAGCACAAATTTAGCTGAAATGGTTTTTGTGTGTCATGTCCAATTTGCAAAGCCCCCGAGGGACCAAAACAGTAGACGCCCCCCAAAAGTAACCCCATTTGAGAAACTACACCACTTAAGGAATCTATCTATGGGTATAGTGAGCATTTAGACCCCACACATCTTTTGCAGAATTTATTAGAATTAGGCCGTGAAAATTAATATCAACATTATTTCCACTAAAATGTTGAATTTTTTCAATTTCACGAAGGATAAAGGAGAAAAAGCACCCCAATATGTGTAAAGCAATTTCTCCCGTGTACGGCTATACTCCACATGTGTCATAAATGCTTTTTCATTAGAAAGTAATTAACCCTTTCCGGACTGATCCATGTTTTGCTTTTTCTTTTTCATTTTTCCCTCCCCGCTTTCCGAGAGCCATAACTTTTTTATTTTTCCATCAATAGAGCGGTGTGAGGGCTTATTTTTTTGCGGGACGAGCTGTAGTTTTTATTGGTACTATTTTTTGGTACATACAACTTTTTTAGCACTTTTTATTACATTTTTTGGTAGAGCCAAGGTGACCAAAAAACTGCGGATTTGCCGTTTTAAATTCTTTATTTTTCACGGCGTTCACCGTCTGAGTTAAATAATGGTATATTGTAATAGTTTGGACTTTTATGGACGCAGCTGTAATGGCAGGAAGGAGGTGAAGGGAAAGTGAGCCCTAATCTACCCACCGCCCTGTCCCTGCCTACTTGCAACGACCCACCCTAGGCGACGAGGTACAACTGGGCGGCGGTCCCTACGCTGGCTAAGTGCACAGGAAGACAAACAGGGAACACGCAAGGGAAGGGGCAGTAGCCACGGAACGCCACGAGGAAACGGGGCGGCGAACGAACAGTCAGGACCAGGACGAAGTGAGTACACCCGAGCGGGCACGGAGACAGAAGCAAGCCAGGGGCAAAGCAAAGCAGGTCAAGCAGAACTGCAGCAAGGCAGAAGCACGGCAGAAGCAGGCTGGAGCAAGCAGCAGTGGGGCCAGGAATCCAAAAGAATTACAAGCACTGAGGGAGAGCACAGGGCAGGTAATAAAGGGCAGGGGGCGGAGCTAACTCCGACAGACCAGGCCGCGATAGGCTCTTCCACTCCTGAGCCTGCCACCCTGGTTGGTGGGAGATGGTGTCAGTCGAACAGGTCTGGCCTCAGGTGTGGATTGATTAATCCCAGGAGTATAGCAAGATGAAGTACCTGGCAGATCCCTAACAGTACTCCCCCTTTTATGAGGGGCCACCGGACCCTTACTAAGGGGACCCGGTTTAGTGGGGAAGAGGAGGTGGAACCTCCTGATCAATACCCCAGCGTGAACATCACGGGCAGGTACCCAAGTCCTCTCCTCCAGCCCGTATCCTCTCCAATGGACCAGGTACTGGAGGGAGCCCTGGACCATCCTACTGTCCATAATCTTGGCCACCTCGAATTCCACCCCCTCAGGGGTGAGAACGGGAACAGGAGGTATCCTCGAGGGGGACCAGGACGGGGAGCAGCGTTTAAGGAGGGAGGCATGGAAGACGTCATGTATGCGAAAGGATGGGGGGAGCTCCAGACGGAAGGATACAGGGTTGAGGACTTCAATGATCTTATAAGGTCCAATAAATCGGGGAGCAAACTTCCTGGACGGGACCTTAAGGCGCAAGTTCCTGGACGACAACCAGACCAAATCCCCGACGACAAACCGGGGGTTAGCAGAACGTCTACTATCCGCCTGAATCTTTTGTGCGCTCTGGGACGCCTCTAGGTTCTTCTGAACCTGGGCCCAGACAGTGCACAGTTCCCGATGAACCTCCTCTACCTCAGGATTATTGGAACAACCAGGGGAGACGGAGGAGAACCTTGGGTTAAACCCGAAATTACAGAAAAACGGGGAGACCCCTGACGAGTTACTGACCCGGTTATTCAGGGAAAATTCAGCAAGGGGAAGGAATGAGACCCAATCGAATTGACAGTCAGAGATGAAGCACCTTAAATATTGTTCCAGGGATTGGTTGGTCCTTTCCGTTTGGCCATTAGTTTCGGGATGGAAGGCGGAGGAGAAGGACAGATCAATCTCCAACTTTTTACAAAAAGCTCTCCAAAATAAGGAAACAAATTGTACCCCTCTGTCAGAAACGATATTGACTGGGGCCCCATGGAGACGCAGGATGTGTTTCACAAACAAAGAAGCTAACGTCTTGGCGTTAGGTAGCTTCTTAAGGGGCACAAAGTGGCACATCTTGCTGAAGCGGTCGACTACCACCCACACCACCGACTTGCCCTGAGATGGAGGCAAATCGGTGATAAAATCCATGGAGATATGGGTCCAAGGTCTCTGGGGAATGGGCAAGGAGCGTAGTAGGCCCGCAGGTCGGGACCTAGGGGTTTTGGACCTAGCGCAAACCTCACAAGCGGCGACGTAAGCCCTAACATCTTTAGGCAACCCAGGCCACCAATAGTTTCTGGTAATGAGGTGTTTGGTGCCCAAGATGCCAGGATGACCAGATAGAGCGGAGTCATGGTTTTCCCTGAGTACCCTCAGCCGGTATTGCAGGGGAACAAACAGTTTGTCCCCAGGGACGTTCCCGGGAGCTGCACCCTGATCAGCCGCGATATCAGAAGCTAAATCAGAATCCGTGGCAGAGACGATTATACCAGGGGGTAAAATACAAGCAGGATCCTTCTCGGAAGGAGGATTGGCCATGAAACTACGTGACAGAGCGTCAGCCTTAATATTCTTGGACCCAGCCCTATAGGTAACCAAGAAATTAAATCTGGTAAAGAATAGTGCCCACCGAGCTTGTCTAGGATTAAGCCTCCGGGCCGATTCTAGGAAAACCAGATTCTTGTGATCCGTAAGGACCGTTACCTGGTGTCTGGCCCCCTCCAGGAAGTGCCGCCACTCCTCAAAAGCCCATTTAATGGCTAGAAGTTCGCGGTTGCCAATATCATAGTTACTCTCCGTGGGCGAAAACTTCCTAGAGAAGTAAGCACAGGGGCGGAGATGGGTGAGGGAGCTGGTACCCTGGGACAAGACGGCCCCCACTCCCACCTCGGAAGCGTCAACCTCCACAATAAATGGCTCCTCTTGGTTGGGCTGAATCAGCACGGGGGCCGAGATAAAGCACTTCTTGAGAGTCTCAAAGGCCTGGACGGCCTCAGGGGGCCAATGGAGGACATCGGCACCCTTGCGGGTAAGGTCCGTAAGAGGCTTAGCGACGACCGAGAAGTTGCCAATAAATCTCCTGTAATAGTTGGCGAACCCTAAAAAACACTGTAACGCCTTAAGGGAGGCAGGTTGGACCCATTCCGCCACAGCTTGAACCTTGGCAGGGTCCATGCGGAATTCATGAGGAGTGAGGATTTGCCCTAAAAATGGTATCTCCTGTACCCCAAAGACACATTTTTCAGTCTTAGCAAACAGATTATTCTCCCGAAGGACCTGGAGCACCTTCCTGACATGCTCCACGTGGGAGGACCAGTCCTTGGAAAACACCAGTATGTCATCAAGGTACACAACAAGAAAATTACCCAGGTACTCTCTCAGGATTTCATTAATAAAATTCTGGAAGACAGCAGGGGCATTACACAACCCAAAGGGCATGACCAGGTATTCGAAATGACCCTCGGGTGTGTTGAACGCAGTTTTCCACTCATCCCCCTCTTTGATGCGGATAAGGTTATATGCCCCCCGTAGATCGAACTTAGAAAACCATTGGGCTCCCTGAACCTGATTAAAAAGATCCGGAATCAAATGAAGTGGGTACTGGTTCCTTACGGTGACCTTATTCAGGTTACGATAATCAATGCACGGCCTAAGACCACCATCCTTCTTCCCCACGAAGAAGAAGCCAGCACCTACAGGAGAAGTCGAGGGGCGAATGAAACCCTTGGCCAGGCATTCTTGGATATACACCCTCATCGCTTCACGTTCAGGACATGAAAGATTAAATATCCTACCCTTAGGAAGCTTGGCACCAGGCACCAAATCGATAGCGCAATCGTAATCTCTATGGGGGGGCAACCCCTCGGAGGCCTCCTTAGAAAACACATCGGCGAAGTCCTGAACAAACTCAGGAAGCGTGTTTACCTCCTCCCGGGGAGAAATAGAGTTAACGGAAAGACATGACATAAGACATTCATTACCCCATTTGGTGAGATCCCCAGTATTCCAATCAAATGTGGGATTATGCAATTGCAACCAGGGAAGGCCTAAAACCAGATCAGACGATAATCCCTGCATCACCAGTACAGAGCACTGCTCCAAATGCATGGAGCCAACCAGGAGTTCAAAAACAGGAGTATGCTGAGTAAAATAACCATTAGCAAGGGGGGTTGAGTCGATTCCTACTACAGGGATAGGATAAGGTAAATCAATACAAGGCATCTTTAGAGACATAGCAAATTCCACAGACATGATATTAGCAGATGAGCCAGAATCCACGAAAGCACTGCCCGTGGCAGACCGGCCAGCAAACGAGACCTGAAAGGGAAGCAAAATTTTATTGCGTTTCACATTAACGGGAAATACCTGTGCGCCCAAGTGACCTCCCCGATGATCACTTAGGCGCGGAAGTTTTCCGGCTTCTTATTCTTGCGCCTGGGACAGGTGTTTAGTAGATGCTTGTCGTCCCCACAGTAGAAGCAGAGACCATTCATTCTGCGAAACTCCCTACGTTGTCGAGGGGACATGGAGGCCCCGAGTTGCATAGGTACCTCCGAGTCCTCCGTGGAGGGGCGAGGAGACGGGACCTCGGGGGGGATCGCAGAAAAGTCAGAGGGGAGCACACTGAAGCGTTCTAGCTGACGTTCCCTGAGACGTCGGTCAAGTCGTACTGCTAGGGCCATAACCTGGTCAAGGGAGTCAGGCGAGGGGTAGCTAACCAGCAGATCCTTCAGGGCGTCAGATAATCCTAACCTAAACTGGCACCTTAGGGCCGGATCGTTCCACTGAGAAGCTACGCACCACTTCCTAAAATCAGAACAGTATTCCTCAACCGGTCTCCTACCCTGACGTAAGGTCACCAGCTGACTCTCGGCTAAAGCAGTCCTGTCAGTCTCGTCGTAAATGAGTCCGAGGGCAGAGAAAAAACGATCAACAGAGGAAAGTTCAGGGGCGTCAGGAGCCAAGGAGAAGGCCCACTCTTGGGGCCCTTCCTGGAGTCGGGATATGATGATACCCACCCGCTGGTTCTCGGAACCTGAGGAGTGGGGCTTTAGGCGGAAATACAGTCTGCAACTCTCCCGGAAGGAGAGAAACGTCTTACGGTCCCCTGAAAACCGGTCAGGTAACTTGAGGTCGGGTTCTAGAGGTGAGGTGAGGGGTACTACTAAAGCAGCGTCACCCTGATTGACCCTTTGGGCCAGGGCCTGGACCTGTAGGGAGAGGCCCTGCATCTGCTGGGTCAGGGTCTCAAGGGGGTCCATGACAGCGTCAGCGTAGGAGAAAAGGTAGACTAGGTAAGGGCTTGTAATTATGTAATGGCAGGAAGGAGGTGAAGGGAAAGTGAGCCCTAATCTACCCACCGCCCTGTCCCTGCCTACTTGCAACGACCCGCCCTAGGCGACGAGGTACAACTGGGCGGCGGTCCCTACGCTGGCTAAGTGCACAGGAAGACAAACAGGGAACACGCAAGGGAAGGGGCAGTAGCCACGGAACGCCACGAGGAAACGGGGCGGCGAACGAACAGTCAGGACCAGGACGAAGTGAGTACACCCGAGCGGGCACGGAGACAGAAGCAAGCCAGGGGCAAAGCAAAGCAGGTCAAGCAGAACTGCAGCAAGGCAGAAGCACGGCAGAAGCAGGCTGGAGCAAGCAGCAGTGGGGCCAGGAATCCAAAAGAATTACAAGCACTGAGGGAGAGCACAGGGCAGGTAATAAAGGGCAGGGGGCGGAGCTAACTCCGACAGACCAGGCCGCGATAGGCTCTTCCACTCCTGAGCCTGCCACCCTGGTTGGTGGGAGATGGTGTCAGTCGAACAGGTCTGGCCTCAGGTGTGGATTGATTAATCCCAGGAGTATAGCAAGATGAAGTACCTGGCAGATCCCTAACAGCAGCGATACCAATTTTGTGTATTTTTTTACATTACGTTAGAGAAAAAATGTGAAAAGGTTGTTTTTTTTGGACTTTAAATATTTATTTAAAAATTTTCCACTAATAATAACTATTTACTTTTGTTTTTACAAATTTTATTAATCTCCATAGGAGGCTTGAACCAGCGATCATTAGATCACTGGTAGAATAGACTGCAATACTAATGTATTGCAGTATATTGTCATTTTTACGGGCTCCTGTAACAGCGCGATCGCTGTTTCTGTCCGTTAGTCCCAGGTGTCAGCTGTAATACACAGCTGACACCCGTAGCGTATGGCGTGGGCTCAGCGCGTGAAACGCTCCATATATCACCCCCCACATCACGACATGCTATTAAGTCATGGTGCGCGAAAGGTTTCATGCGCAGCGGATGGTGCAAAGTGAAAATTAAAATTTTCGACTGATGTGCCATTTTAGTGCACTATATGTTGTGCCCAGTTTGTGCCACAAATACCACAAATAAAATATTAACAGCGTTCTCCCGGGTATGGCGATGCCATATCGGTGAACGTAAACGGCTGTTTGGGTACGCTGTAGGGCTCAGAAGGGAGGGAGCGCCATTTGGCTTTTGGAGCACAGATTTAGCTTGGTAGTAGCTCTGGCGTTTTGCTGGCATTTCAGTTTATAATGTGGGGGTACATGTAGGCTGGGCAGAGTACATCAGGGGCATAATAAGAGGGTATAACAATGGGTTAAATAAATAATAATCCGCAGATATGTGGCCAGTGTCGCACTGATAAATGGCGCCCGATCTTATCCGCTTTTGGAACACACTGCACATTTTGCATCGCTATATTCTGGGAGCCAGAACTTTTTTTATTTTCTCACCACCGGAGCCGTGTGAGGGCTTATTCTTTGCGGGACAATCTGTAGTTTTCAGTGGTACCATTTTGGGGTACATGCGTTTTTTGTTTTTTTCTATCACTTTTTATTCAATTTTTTCGTCAATCAAGGTGACCAAAAACCATCAATTCTGACAATGTTTTTTATTTATTTTTTACGTCTTTCACCCATGGCTATAAATGACCATTATACTTGGGGGGCTGTATGGCGCTATCTACAGGTGGGGGTCT
Source organism: Rhinoderma darwinii (assembly GCF_050947455.1). Lineage (NCBI taxonomy): Eukaryota > Metazoa > Chordata > Amphibia > Anura > Rhinodermatidae > Rhinoderma > Rhinoderma darwinii. The sequence goes on along the minus strand of NC_134692.1, from coordinate 89,163,802 downwards.
GTATGGCGCTATCTATAGTAGGGGGCTGTATGGTGCAATCTATAGGAGGGGGCTGTATGGCACTATCTACAGGAGGGGGCTGTATGGCGCTATCTACAGGAGGGGGCTGTATTGCGCTATCTACAGGAGGGGCTGTATGGTGCTATCTACAGGGCGGGCTGTATGGTGCTATCTATAGTGGGTCTGTATGATGCTATCTACAGCGGGGCTAAATGGCGCTATCTACAGGGGGGCTGTATTGCACTATCTACCGGGGGACTGTATGGCACTATCTACCAGGGGACTATATGGCGATATATACTGGGGGGCTGTATGGCACTATTTACAAGCGTATGGCACTATCTACAAGGGGTAGGTGGGGGCACTATCTACAAGTGGGTGTGACAATACAGGGGGGCTGTATAGCACAATCTACAGTGGGGCTGTATGGTACTATGTACAAGTGGGTGTGACACTACAGGGGGGTTGTATAGAACAATCTACAGGGGGGCTGTATGGCACTATCTACAGGGGGGGCACACTCTAGAAGGGGGCCCTATCTACAAGGGGGCCTCTGTATCTATCTATCTATCTATCTATCTATCTATCTATCTATCTATCTATCTATCTATCTATCTACTCATTTCCTATTAAGTTTAAACATATAAACTGTGTTTCAGGGTATATTGTTTATTACATTGCTAAACCGTATAAACATACTATTGGTGTTTGTTCAGGCTGCTAAGGGTATTTCATAGGTCATTTGTTCAGGCTGCATAGGTAAATAGTTTGGGGTGTGGCTGTCTAATCAAGAGGGTAGAGTTGAATCTGCAGCAGCATCACAGTGTGGAGGTTTTAACCCCTTAATGACCAGCCTATTTTAGATCTTAATGACCAAGCCATTTTTTACGTTTTTCCATCGTCGCATTCCAAGAGCTATAACATTTTTATTTTTGCGTCGACATAGCCGTATAAGGTCTTGTTTTTTAGCGGGACAAGTTGTACTTTTTAATAGCACCATTTTGGGGGACATATTATTTATTGATTAACTTTTATTAACTTTTTTTTGGGGGGGAATAGAAAAAACCCTGAAATTTCGCCACGCTTTTTCGCATCTTAAATCTACGCCGTTTACCGTGTGATATAAATAACACAATAACTTTATTCAGCGGGTTGTTACGATTGCAACGATACCAAATTTGTATAGTTTTTGTATGTTTTACTACTTTTACACAGTAAAAACGCTTTTTTTTCAAAATGACTTGTTTTTGTGTCTCCATGTTTGAAGAGCCGTAACGTTTTTATTTTTTCGCCGATGCAGTTGTATGAGGGCTTTTTTTTTGCGGGAAGACTTGTAGTTTTTATTGGTACCATTTTTGAGTAGATGCGACTTTTTGATCTCTTTTTATCACATTTTTTTTAAGTCAGGATTCACAGAAAACAGCAATTTTTCCATAGTTATTTATTAAATTTTTTACGGCGTTCACCGTGCGGGTTAAATAATGTAATAGCTTTATAGTCGGGGTCGTTACGGACGCGGCGATACCAAATATGTGTAACTTTTTTACTTTATTTTGTTTTTTTAATAGTAAAGCATTATGTATGGGGAAAAGCTGTTTTTTTTATATTTTTTCACATTTTTTTTTTTAATTAACTTTATTCAACTTTTTTTTCACTTTTTTACTAGTCCCACTAGGGGACTATAATATGCGATTCTCCGATCGCTATTATAATACACTGCAATACTTTTGTATTGCAGTGTATTACTGCCTGTCCGTTTAAAACGGACAGGCATCTGCTAGGTCATGCCTCCGGCATGATCTAGCAGGCATTCGCTCCAGGCAGACCTGGGGGCCTTTATTAGACCCCCGGCTGCCATTAGAGACACAGACACTCGGCGATCGTATCGCCGGGTGTCGGTAGGAGAGAGAGGGAGCTCCCTCCCTCTCTCCAAAACCACTCAGATGCGGTGCACGCTATTGCGCACCGCATCTGAAGGGTTAAACAGGTGAGATCGATACTAATATCGATCTCACCCGGCAGAGCAGGGCCGCTCCCAGCCCTCAGCTGCCTCTAGCAGCTGAGAGCAGGGAGATTTGACGCTCCCTGCTCTGTTTACTTTATCCTGATGCAGTGCCGTAAAAAGGCATATGCATCAGAATAAAGCCCGTTAGTGGCCGCCGTTAAAAGGCGTATTGGCGGTCACTAACGGGTTAAGTATAGTGAACTCCCTAGAGACTCTACCCTCTCAGACACCTGGAGACGATGTGTCTTCTCTCTTCCGACGCGGCGGTGAAGGACCTGAAGGATCTCGCGAGATCACGCTGTGTGCAGTGAAGGAAGCTGAGCGGGAATGATGAGAAGTGTGTATCGCTGATTGGTCAGCATCATATACTTCTCTTTACAACACCCAGTTGGTCAAAAGTGAAAACACGCCCAGTTGTCTATTAAGAAATACATTAGCATAAATCTAAAATAGGTCATGACTCCGTCAAAATTGATTGTTTTTCAAAATAAAAACTACTGCTGTTATCTACATTACAGCGCCGATCACATTATGTAGGAGATAGGGAACTTATTATCTGGTGACAGAGCCTCTTTAAATACAACTGCTGTGAGTTTGTTAGTTGGTTTGCAGCAAGAGACCTTACTAGAAGGAGCAGCTAAGTGGCAAAAACAGATTTAAAACCAGGGCCGGTTCTAGACAAAGTGTGGCCCTGGGCAAAGTTAAAAGTGGGGCCCCAAATGCTGAATTACTGTATCAATAATGCTATGAATTTAGAAGGTGCTGTGCAGATAACTGATTCGCTGTTTTCTAGTGTGTCCAGGAGCGTTGCAAGCCCCAAAGCATATGTCCCTCTCTCACAAAAAAAAATATCTATATACATTTTACAGTTATTAAATCATACCACCATACCAGATTAAACATTAACTGCATACTGTTACTGAACAGAACTCACTATTATAAGACTAATATTACCAATAATAACACAATATAAGGTCCAAATAATACCTCCACACCATAACCACATAGTGACTGAATAATACCCCCATACTGTTACTGAATAAAAATCAATATACAAAGACCAATATTACCACCATACAGTGACCATATATTGTTAGATGCCAGTACCATACAGGAGCTCTCAGAAGATATAAGTGATTACAGCACATTTATATCCAGTAACTCACAGGTGATGTTTTCTCAGATTAGTTATTCACTTTCCCTTTTTTTTCCCCATGCGGCATAGACCACTGTGACGACTTTTCCAGCCACGACTCATCTCTGCAGAATTTTACACTCAGACATATTGGTTTCTCGCTTATTCTAGCATTCTCCACACCTATACGCTATTACCCCATCCTCTAAACAAACTCGTAGTCCAGAGTGCCCCAGATGGTAATAATGATCCCTTAGTGCTCGACACAATAAAAGTGTCCGCTCAGTAACCGTGCCCCATTTGTGCCACTACACAATAATAATGCCACCTTTGTGCCCCCTGTTTACTGCCATACAAAACCCTTTGTAGTTAGTGCAACACAGCCCCCTTGTGCATAGTGTCACACAGCCCTCCCCCTTGTAAATAGTGCGACACTGCCCCCCTATACATAGTGCCACACAGACATCCTCCTGAAGATATTGCCACACAGCCCTCCCCTTTGTACATAGTGCCACACAGCCCTCCCCCTCTTCTAGATAGTGCCACACAGCCCCCCCATTTTAGAAAGTGCCACACAGACCCCCTTCCTTGTGTATAGTGTCACAAAGCCCTCCCCTTGTAGATAATGGCACACAGCCCCCCTAAATAGTTCCGAACACACCCCCTCTTCTAGATAGTGCCACACACCCCTAGTATATCGTGCCAAACAGCCCTCCACAGTAGATAGTGCCACACAGCCCCCTGTAGATAGTGCCATACAGCCCACTTTAGTAGATAGTGTCACACAATCCCCCTAGTAGATAGTGCCACACAGCACTCCCCTTGTAGATAGTGCCACAAATACCCCCTTGTAGATAGTGCCACACAGCCCCCTTGTACATATTGCCACGTAGACCGCCGCCTCATACATAGTGCCACACAGCCCCCCTTGTACATAGTGCCACACAGCCCCCCTTGTACATAGTGCCACACACTGCATATAGATAGTGCCACTCAGCCCCCCATTTGTAGATAGTGCCACACAACCTTCCCCCTTGTAGATAGCACCACACAGCCCTAAACCTGTATAGTGCCAAACAGTCCCACTTTGTACATAGTGCCACACAGTCCCCTTGTACATAGTGCCACACAGCCTTCCCCTTTGTAGACAGTGCCTAACAGCCAACATAGTAGATTGTGCCACTCAGCCCTCCCACTTGTACATAGGGCCACATAGACCTCCCCCTTTTACATAGTGCACACAGCCCCATTGTACATAGTGCCACATAGCCCCCTTGTACATAGTGCAACACAGCCCCCACTTGTACATAGTGCCACACAGCGCCCCTTGTAGATAGTGCTACACAACACCCTTTGTAGATAGTGTCACACAGGTCCCCTTGTAGATAGTGCCACACAGCCTCCTGTAGATAGTGCCACACAGCCCCCCTTGTACATAGTGCCACACAGTCCACCTTTTACATAGTGCCACACAGCCCTTCCCTGTATAGTGCCACAAAGAACCCCCCTTTGTAGATAGTGCCACACCGCCCCCTTGTACATAGTGCCACATAGCCCCCCCTGCATAGTGCCACACAACCCTTGTAGATAGTGCCAAATGGCCCTACTCCTTGTAGAGTGCCACTCAGCCCCCCTTTATAGATAGTGCCACTCAGCCACCCCTTTGTAGATAGTGCCACATAGCCCCCTTGTACATAGTGTCACACAGCCCTCCCCCTTGTTGACAGTGCCTAACAGCCACCTTAGTAGATAGTGCCACATACACTCCCTTTTACGTAGTACCACACAGCCCCCCTTGTACATAGTGTGACACAGCCCCCCTTGTAGATAGTGCCACACAACCCCCCCCCCTTTGTAGATAGTTCCACACAGCACCCTTTATAGATAGTGTCACACAGCCCCCATTTGTAGATAGTCACACAGCCCCCCTCTTGTAGAGAATGCCACACCCATAGTATGTAGTGCCACACAGCCTTCTTCCTGTAGATAGTGCGACACAGCCCCCCTGTAGATAGGGACAGACAACCCCTCCTTGTAGATAGTGCCACACAGCCCTCCCTTTGTAGATAGTACAACTCACTGCCTTGTAGATCGTTGTAGATAGGGAGTAGATAGGGCCACACAGCCCTCCTCCTTGTAGATAGTGACACTCAGCCCCCCTTTATAGATAGTGCCACTCAACCACCCCTTTGTAGATAGTGCCACACAGCCCCCCTTGTACATAGTGCCACACAGCCCCTCCCCCTTTTAGATAGTGCCACACAGCCTCCCTATACATAGTGCCACACTTCGCCCTTGTACCCTTGTACATATTTCCACATAGCCCTCCCCTTGTAGATAGTGCCACACAGTCCCCTTGTACATAGTGCCACACAACCCCTTTATAGATAGTTCCACTCACTGTATTCTAGATAGGGTCACTCAGCCCCCTAGTAGATAGTGCCACACACCGCTTGTAGATAGTGCCACACAGCCCTCCTCCTTGTAGATAGTGCCACTCAGCGCCCCTTGTAGATAGTGCCACTCAACCTCCGCTTTGTAGATAGTGCCACACAGCCCCTGTACATAGTGCTACATAGCCCCCTTGTATATATTTACCCACAGCCCTCCCCTTGTAGATAGTGCCACCCAGCCCCCCTTTTACATAGTCCCACAAAGCCCTCCCCCTGTATAGTGCCACAAAGAACCCCCCTTTGTAGATAGTGCCACAGAGCCCCCCTTGTACATAGTGCCACAGAGCCCTCCCCCTGCAGATAGTGCCACACACTCTTTGTAGATAGTGCCAAATGGCCCTCCTCCTTGTAGAGTGCCACTCAGTCCCCCTTTATAAATAGTGCCACTCAGCCACCCCTTTGTAGATAGTGCCACATAGCCCCCTTGTACATAGTGCCACACAGCCCTCTCCCTTGTAGGGAGTGCCTAACAGCCGCCTTTGTAGATAGTGCCACATAGCCCTCCTTGTACATAGTGTGACACAGCCCCCTTGCAGATAGTGCCACACGACCCCCCCCCCTTTGTAGATAGTTCCACACACCCCCCTTTATAGATAGTGCTACACAGTCCCACTTTGTAGATAGCCACACAGCCCCCTCTCTTGTAGAGATTGCCACACCCCTAGTATATAGTGCCACACAGCCTTCTTCCTGTAGATAGTGCCACACAGCCCCCCCCCTATAGATAGGGACACACAACTCCTCCTTGTAGATAGTGCCACACAACCCTCCCTTTGTAGATAGTACCACTCACTGCCTTGTAGATCGTTGTAGATAGGGAGTAGATAGTGCCACACTCCCCCCCTCCTTGTAGATAGTGCCACTCAACCACCCCTTTGTAGATAGTGCCACACAGCCCCCCTTGTACTTAGTGCCACACAGCCCTCCCCCTTTTAGATAGTGCCACACAGCCTCCCTGTACATAGTGCCACACTTCCTCCCTTGTACATATTTCCACACAGCCCTCCCCTTGTAGATAGTGCCACAAGGCCCCCTTGTACATAGTGCCACACAACCCCCTTGTACATAGTGCCACACACCCCACCTGTACATAGAACCACACAGCCCCCACATTACATAGTGCCACACCACCCTCCCCATTGTAGATAATGCCACGCAGGCCCCCTAGTAGATAGTGCCACACAGCCCTACCCTTTGAAGATAGTACCACCCCCTCCCCTTGTAGATAGTGCCACACAACCCCCATTGTAGATTGTGATACACAGCCTCCCTGTATAGTGCCAGACAGCTCTCCCCTTTATAGTGCTACTCAGCCCCCCTTTGTAGATAGTGCCACACAGAGCTCCCCCTTGTACAGTGCCACACATCCCTCCCCCCTTGTACACAGTGCCACACATCCATCCCCCCTTGTAGATAGCGCCACACAGCCCCCTGTACATAGCGCCACACAGCCCCATTGTGCATAGCGCCACACAGCCCTGCCCTTGTTTATAGTACCACACAGCACTACCCTTTGAAGATAGTATCACCCATGGCCGCCATCAGGGCAGTATTGCTGGTACTCCAGTCAGGGGCGCGGCAACAAGGATAAAAAGAAGGGGCCTGTCCGCTATTTTAAACATTTCATTGAAGGCCACAGCATTAGTTACTTGGAGAAAGGAATGGACCCTACAATGTAACTGGCCATTCTTTACTCTGAAGTAACTTACGATGGGGCCCTGAGAGGAAGATGCTGTATGAGCAGTAAACAGAAGCTTTGTGTCATGTGTGGAGGGAGATGCCCACCAGACAGGGAGGACGGAGGAAGAAGGAAGAGCTGGAGAGGAGAAGTGCCACGCAGCCCCCCCCCCCTCCTGCCTGCAACTTGTAACTGCTGAGGAAGATTCCTCCAGGACGGGTAAAAGGGAACTGTAATGTTATGTGTGGGGGATTCTTTACAAATTGTTTTTTGTGGGGGAGGGGGGACTTAACTGTTAATGCTATATGTTGGGGAGGGAATTTTGTGTAATACTTTTTTGTGGGAGAGGGGGACCTAACTGTACATGCTATATGTGGGGGAGGGGATTTTGTGCAAAACATTTTTGTGGGGGAGGGGGGCCTAACTGTAAATGCTATATGTGGGGGAGTGTATTTTGTGTAAAACTTTTTGTTGGGGAGGGGGACCTAACTGTGAATGCTATATGTGGAGGAGGGGATTTTGTGTCAAATGCTACATGTGGGGGATGGTGGGACTTGGCTGTGAATGCTATGTGTGGGGGAAGGGATTCATTATTATTTTTTCTTGTGGAGGGGGAACTTAACTGTTAGTTAGTTCACACGGGCAGATACGCTGCATAAAAGCACGCAGCGTATCCACCCTGTGCGCTGCAGGGAATTCCGGCCCAAAATCCACGCCAAACTGTAGTGCAGTTTTTCGCCCGGAATGTCCGCAGCGGAAACTGCAGCATTTAGCCGGCCTGCTAGCAGTCACATGGGATGAAATATCATCCCAGGAGGCCGCGCTGGACGGAAGAAGAAAACCAGACTCCTGTGTAAATATAAGATTTTTTCTTTTTTTTAGTTGCATTTTATTTAATTCAATAGAGAAAACCCGCAAAAAATAAGCAGCAATTTCGCAAATACAATTGACATCCTGTGGAATAAAATGCTGCACCGCAAGTAAATTTGTGAGCATTTTTACCGCTCAGTATTTACGCAGCGTGTGGATGACAGTTGTTCTATCTCATCCACTTTTGCAATGAATTCCGTTGCGGAAAAACTGCTGTATTTACGTGTGAACTGACCCCCTAAGGCCTAATTCACACGACCGTGTTCGGTCCGTGATATACGGACCGCATGTCGGCCGCATTTCCCAGACCGAACACAGTGCAGGGAGCCGGGCTCCTAGCATCATAGTTATGTACGATGCCAGGTGTCCCTGCTTCCCCTGTCCCGTGCTGAAAACATGATTACAGTACAGGACAGTTTTCCCGCAGCGAGGCAGGGACTCTTGGCATCGTACATAACTATGATGCTAGGAGCCTGGCTCCCTGCACTGTGTTCGGTCTGGGAAATACTGCCGACATGCGGTCCGACATATCAGGGGATTCTGTTTAAAGACTATGTAAACCTTTGAAAACTTGTTTTTAAAATAAAATGTATATCAGTGTGTTTGGTGGAAATGTGCAATTACATTTTATTAAAAATAATTTTTACTACCTGAGATATGGCTGCTTTATATCCTGTACATATAGTTACATAGTTACATAGTTAGTACGGCTGAAAAAAGACACATGTCCATCAAGTTCAACCAAGGGATGGGAAAAGGGAAGGAAAAAATTTCTGCACAGAGGAGCTAATACTTTTTTGTTCTAGAAAATTATCTAACCCTTTTTTAAGCCATCTACTGTCCCTGCTGTGACCAGCTCCTGCGGTAGGCTATTCCATAAATTCACAGTTCTCACAGTAAAGAAGGCTTGTCGCCTCTGCAGGTTGAACCTTTTTTTCTCCAGACGGAGGGAGTGCCCCCTTGTTTTTTGAGGGGGTTTTACATGGAACAGGATTTCACCATATTTTTTGTATGTGCCATTAATATATTTATATAAATTAATCATGTCCCCCCTTAGTCGTCTTTTTTCAAGGCTAAATAGGTTTAATTCTTTTAATCTTTCCTCATAACTCAAATTCTCCATGCCCCTAATTAGCTTAGTTGCTCTTCTTTTTATTTTTTCCAACTTCAGGGCATCCTTTCTATGAACTGGAGCCCAGAACTGAACTGCATATTCTAGATGAGGCATCACTAATGCTTTGTAAAGTGGCAATATTACATCCCTGTCCCGCGAGTCCATGCCTCTTTTAATACACGACAATATCCTGCTGGCCTTTGAAGCAGCTGATTGACATTGCATGCTGTTATTTAGTTTATGATCTACAAGTACACCCAGATCCTTCTCAACATGTGAATCCGCCAGTGTAGCTCCCCCTAGGACATATGATGCCTGCAGGTTGTTGGTACCCAGATGCATAACTTTACATTTATCTACATTAAACTTCATCTGCAAAGTGGATGCCCAAACACTTAGTTTGTTTAAATCTGCTTGCAATTCACGAACATCTTCCATAGACTGAACTATATTACATAGCTTGGTGTCATCTGCAAAAATAGAAATAGTGCTATTAATCCCATCCTCTATATCATTAATAAATAAGTTGAATAATAGTGGTCCCAGCACTGAACCCTGGGGTACACCACTTATTACCGGGGACCATTCAGAGTAGGAATCATTGACCACAACTCTCTGGATACGGTCCTTGAGCCAATTCTCAATCCAATTACAAACTATATTTTCTAAACCTATAGTCCTTAATTTACCCATTAGACGTCTATGAGGGACAGTGTCAAATGCCTTTGCAAAGTCCAAAAACACTAAATCCACAGCAGCCCCTCTGTCTAGGCTTCTGCTCACTTCTTCATAAAAACAGATTAGGTTAGTTTGACAACTTCTGTCCTTAGTAAATCCGTGCTGGCTGTCACTTATAATACTATTTTTTGTCACATAATCCTGTATATAGTCGCTCAATAGCCCCTCAAACATTTTCCCCACGATGGATGTTAAGCTTACTGGTCTATAATTACACGGGAAGACCTAGAGCCCTTTTTGAAAATAGGCACCACATTTGCAGTGCGCCAGTCCCTTGGTACTATACCAGTCACTAGAGAATCTCTAAATATTATGAAGAGGGGGACAGAAATAACTGAACTAAGCTCTTTAAGAATTCTAGGGTGTAACCCATCTGGTCCCGGGGCCTTGTGCACATTTATTTTATTTTATTTAGCTTGGACCATATCTACATTCATCCAATTCAGTATATCAACTGATATATTAACAGCACTGGCACCGGCTACATCAGCTGCTCTTTCTTCAGTTGTATATACAGAGCTAAAGAACCCATTTAGTAACTCTGCCTTCTCTTGATCCCCTGTGACCAACTCCCCATTACCATTATCTAGGGGTCCTACATGTTCAGACCTTGACTTTTTAGCATTTATATACTTGAAGAATTTTTTGGGATTTGTTTTACTATCCTTGGCCACCTGCCTTTCATTTTGTATTTTTGCTAATTTTATTACATTTTTACAGATTTTATTAAGCTCTTTATATTTTACAAAGGCTGCAGATGTACCCTCAGATTTGTATTTTTTAAATGCCCTTTTTTTGTCAAGTATTGCCCCTTTCACAAAAGGTGTAAGCCATGTGGGATTTAATTTTAGTCGTTTATACTTGTTACCTATAGGAATACATTTTGCACTATAATAACCCAAAGTAGATCTCCCATTTATCATTTGTCCCATTATTTGACATTAGTTCTTCCCAGTCTATATCCTGAATTGCAGCCTTCATCCTGGGGAAATTGGCTTTCTTAAAATTAAATGTTTTTGCCCTCCCAGCCTGCGTTTGTTTTTTACAGTATAGGTAAAATGTAACTATATTGTGATCACTGTTACCGAGGTTTTCACGAACATTGACGTTCCCAACAAGCTCTGCATTATTAGAAATGGCCAGATCCAACAGAGCTTCACCTCTAGTCGGGTCTTCCACAAACTGGTCCAGAAAATTTTCCTACAACAGGTTGAGGAAATGTCTCCCCTTTTCAGTTGAAGCCGAACCATGACACCAATTAATATCCCGGAAATTAAAATCTCCCATTATCACTACAGTACCCGCCTGTGCAGCCCGCTCCATCTGTTTATATAGCTGACCTTCCATCTCCTCAGTTATATTGGGGGGTCTATAGATTACACCAAAAGTTATTTTTTCAGTGTTTACCTCCCTTTCTAGTTCCACCCACAAGGTTTCAACCTCCTGACAGTATTCACCCACTATTGTCTCTTTCACACTCGCCTTCATATCATTTCTCACATACAGACATACACCACCGCCTTTCCTATTTGTCCTGTCTTTCCGAAACAGTGTAAAACCCTGTAGATTTACAGCCCAGTCATGTGAAGAGTCCAGCCATGTTTCAGCAACACCAACTATATCTATATTTTCTTCCAGTACCAAGGCCTCCAGCTCCCCCATTTTGCTTGCTAGACTTCTGGCATTTGTGAACATACACTTTAACTTGCCTTTCAGTTTTTCACTTTTATTATCAGAAATGTGATTTGACATTAATTGGGCATTTTTATTTACACTGCTGTTTTGTAACAAAAGGATCTCCTTATCCTGTTGTCTAGTCCTCTCCCCACATTCTGTTTCTCCCCCCACCAATATAGTCTGACCCCTCTCTAACCTGGTTACCCCTTTTTTTTCTACATTGACCTCCCTCCTCAGCCCTAGTTTAAATACTCCACCACCCCAGCTAGAATTCTCTCCCCCAGCACAGCGGACCCCCTTCCATTTAGGTGCAAATCATCTGCAGAATACAGTTTGTACCCCAATGAAAAATCAGCCCAGTGCTCTAGGAACCCAAATCCTTCTCCTCTACACCAAGACTTCAGCCATGCATTTAACTCCCTGAGTTCCCGCTGTCTTTCCTGTGATGCGCATCGCACAGGCAGTATTGCTGAGAATACAACCTTGGAGGTCCTTCCCTTCAGCTTGTAGCCTAGTTCTTTAAAATTATTTTTAAGGTTCCTCCACCTACCATATATTCTGTCGTTGGTACCGACATGGACCACGACAGCTGGATCATCACCAGCCCCTCCCAGCAATTTGTCCACCCGTTCCACCACATGCCGAACCCTGGCACCAGGGAGACAGCAAACCATTCGGTTGAGGTGGTCTTGGCGACAAATTATTCTATCCGTCTTCCTGATTATAGAATCCCTACGACTATCAATTGCCTTGGCTTACCTGCATTGCCATCCCGCCGACTACTAGCTGGGCTATTCTCCCGGCTGTTAGGGAGATCAGTATCCACTAGTGTAAAGGATCTGCCAGGCACAACTTCTGTGTATACGCCCATAGGTAATCAGTCTGCACCTGAGTCTATGTCTCTGAGACTGACTCCATCTTCCACCACTCAGGATGGCAGGCTTAGGAGTGGGAGAGCCTATCGCAGCCTGGCCAGACGGAGCTAGCTCCCGCCCTCTGTCTATTTATACCTGCCTTTCCTGTTCCTCCTTTGCTTGTGATTCTTCTCGTGTGGTTTCCTGGCCCAGCTACAGCTTCTAACTATTTGATCCTGCTCCATACTGACCCTGGCTTACTGACTACTCTCCTGCTCTGCGTTTGGTACCTCGTACACTCCTGGTTTGACTCGGCTCGTTCACCACTCTTGTTGCTCACGGTGTTGCCGTGCGCAACTGCCCCATTTTCCTTAGCTTTGTGTACCCTTGTCTGTTTGTCTCATGCACTTACTGAGCGTAGGGACCGCCGCCCAGTTGTACCCCGTCGTTGCAAGTAGGCAGGGACAGAGTGGCGGGTAGATTAGGGCTCACTTGTCCGTTTCCCTACCCCCACCATTACAACTAGGGCTGCCATTTCTGAGATTGACATCCTCGCATCATCACCCAACTTGGCAATTTTGCTTGGAATGTCAGGAACCGGATCAGCCTTCCTTTTCTTTGACTCCTTTCTACTGCCCCTAACTACATTAACCCAGCTACTTGCCTAATACTTCTCACCCATGTCTTCACCCTCCAGTTCTAACCCACTAACTGCATGCTCCGCTCAAGATTGTCTATCGCCCTCAGTGTTGCATTTTGTTCCTCCAGATCTCTAATGCGAGCTTCCAGGTGACCAACATGCTCACATCTGCCACAGAGGTATTCACCCTGGAACTCCGGCTCCAGTCGTGCATACATATGGCAAACTGTGCACTGAAGAAAACCTCCAATCTTGCTGGCCATTATCCCAGTTACAAAAAAACAGTGAACAGTTGTTAATGCAAAAAGAATAGAAGAGTACTTACTGGGGCTTTAACTCCCCTTTTTAAATCCGGTTTTTGTAACTCCACTTGATATACAAACCACTTGTTTTACAAGCCCACAGAGCAGGCTCTACAGAGTACTGAGGCCTAATTTATACCACCTGGGACCAGCTAACCCCTCCCCCTGGTCAGCTGCAAAGAAAAAATGGTTTTAAATTATGTCACTTTTGCAAACTTTTTAGCAAGCAAGCAATCAATACATATATCACATACAATGGCCCCCCACTTTGTCACACACAACACAGTAAGTCAATCTGGTTTTTGTTACTCCACTTGATATACAAACCACTTGTTTTACAAGCCCACAGAGCAGCTGTATCTAATTCTGAGACCTGAATCCGTCAGGTCAGTGGGAATGACATGTTCAGTGACAGCGGTCAGATCAAGCTGTTATCGATCACATCTTTGTTTATAATTTAGATGTGATCGGTAAGGCCAGGTTCCCACGTAGCTAAACGTTGCAGAATTTCCGGAACAGAATTCTGTGCGGAAATTCTGCAGCATTTACAGTAGCAGCAAAGAGGATGAGATTTTGCAAATCTCATGCCCACGATGCGGAAAAAAAACGTAGCATAATCGGTAATAAATTGACCTGCGGTGCGAAATTTAAATCATGTCCTTCTTCCTGTAGTCCAGCCTCCTGGGATGTTGCATCCCATGTGACCGCTGCAGCAAATCACAGGCTGCAGCATCACATGGCCTGCAATGACATCCAGGGAGGCTGGAGCGGACATCAGAGGAGGGGGTAAGTATTAACGCTTTTTTGCGCAGTGGTGCGATTTTTTGGACGGAATGTCCCGTGGATTTCAGGTCGGACATGCTGCGTGATTTTTATGCAGCGTATCCGACCCGTGGGAACCCAGCCTAACACAGGATCCGCTGTCACTGAACTCGTCACTCCCGCTGACCTGAAGGAAACGGGTTTCAGCGCACGATACAGCTGCTCTGTATACAGGATATAAAGCAGCTGTATCTCAAAAAGTAAAAATTATTTTGAATAAAATGTAATTGCAAAGTTGCACAAAACACTGATACACATTTAAAAAAAAAAAAAGTTTTCAAAGGAGTAGCGGCTGTACCCTTTAAATTTTTGTGGGGGATGGGGGTTTTGACTGTAAATGCCATGTGTGTTGGAACTTATTTAGAATATATTCACAAGTTACGGTCATATTGCGTTTTTTTTTTTTTGCAGAGATATTCGCAAAACCATGGCAAATGATATGGTTATAAAGCAATTTTACAAAAACTGTTGCAAAAAATGTGATTTGACCTCGACGTATGAAGAGACCCTTGTAGTTCATTTGTGTTGAGTAGGGGCTTTGCTGTTATGCGAGGGAAAAGTTTAGTTATAGTTTTTGTGTGGGGGATGGTATATTCACATGTAGCGTTTGAGGTGCAGTTAAAAAAAATGCATCAAAACCGCACAGTCGACTGCGCTATTGATTCTGTAAAAACAACGGAAACCTTATAGAACGGAGGCAAACGGAAACCATTTGCAACTGATGCGTTACCATTGAAATCAATGGTAATGGAAATGGAAAGCTATGGTTTCTGTTTGTTTCAGTTTGATTTTCATTCATGGGTTCCCCTGACGGAAAAGTCAGACGGAACACATGACGGAGTCCCGACGCAGATGTGAACGAAGCCTAACAAATATGGACATAGGGAACAGCCCCAGAGTCCCTGGGCAGAGTGCTAGTAGAAGATCATCCCGGGGATTCTAGCCCTGGGAAAGCTCCACTCCCCAGGCGACGTATCCCACAATATGCCATACAGTGAGATACATTTTGGCTAAATTGAACAAAATCCAGGGCATTAACCGGTCACTGCCTGCTCCATGGTTTCCTTCACTGTAATTGACATCAGCACCAAAATCGGTTAACGCGTATAACGTACAAACATGAGCACCACACTTTCCATTGTCCACCCCTGGTAATGGAGGGGGGCACAGACATCTTGGCTGTATGGGGCCCAGAAATTCCTGATGGCGGCCCTGGTACCACCCCCCCTTGTAGATAGTGCCACATATGAACAGTGACATCGACAGCAGTAGTGGAGTCCCCGAGCAGAGCATCAGCTGATGCTCTGCCTGGGGACTCCCGTACTGCTGCCGATGTGACCATATATGGACAGTGACGTCAACAGCAGTACGGGAGTACCCAGGCAGAGCATCAGCTTATGCTCTGCTCGGGGACTTCACTACTACTACCGATGTTACAGTCCATATATGGACAGTGACTTCAGGGGTGTCCTATCGTTGGAGTCTCCGAGCAGAGCATCAGCTGATGCTCTGCCTGTGGACTCAAGCACTGTGCCAACATCACTGTCCATATACGGACAGTGATGTTCGCAGCAGTATGGGAGTCCCCAGAACAGAGCATCAGCTGATGCTCTGCTCGGGGGCTCCAGTACTGCTGCCAACATCAATGTCCATATATGGACAGTGACAGTGACGTTGGCAGCAGTGCTGGAGTCCCCCGGCAGAGCATCAACTGATGCCCTGCCTGGGGACTCCTGTTGATCTGATGCTCTGCTCTAGAACTTCAGCTATAGGAAACGTCGGCACCAGTACTGTAGTCCCCAAGCAGAGCTGATGCTCTGCTCGGGGACTCCAGCAATAGGCAATGTGACAGGCCCGTGCGGTCTTGCCTTTGATGACATGCCGACACGAACATCACAGGAAGCAAGCCCTCAGTCACACGGGGCCGTTTCGGCGCGTCTTGATTTTTAGAAAAGCTCCAGGACTTCCGGGAACAGTTGACCGGGTTTGAACATCACCATTTAGTACTAAATTTTAATTAAAGTATATTAGTAAGTGACTTCTTTTTACATAAAAATATGAATGCAAAGCAATTTTTAGTCCCCGTATAACCCCTCTAAATACAACTGCTGTGAGCTTGTTAGTTTGTTTGCCCCCACAGAACTTACTAGAAGTAGCAGCTAAGTGGAAAAAAAAACCTATTCAAAACCAGTGTGCGACAATGGGATTGTGCATTGATTTCAAATGTGCAGTAATTTAAGTGTGACTTTATCTAAAGTCTCTGAATCTTAAGTCACTTTAGAAGAAATTGTTGCTTGGGGTGATGTGTAATTATTATTTTTTTTTAAATCTACAACGGTATATTGATTGTTAAATCCCCATAAGACACAATGAATTCCATTGCTACCAATGCTACCCTGTGTACTTCCTGTGCCATGTATGCTATCCTTGAGCAGCCATTTGAGAGACCATACTGCTGTGCAGGGTGTGTGAGAATTGCCCATTTGGAAGCCCAGATTCTGGATCTAAGTGAGCAACTTTCAACACTATGGGCAATTCACAACATAAGGAGGAGTTTGCTGCTCACTGAGCACGCACTCACTGGGGCAGATGCCGGGGAGGGTGGTAGAAGGGAGGTTCAGGCTATTGAGGCAGCTAACTGGGTAACAGTTAGAAAACAGGGTAGAGGAAAGAGTGTCAGGGAGACTAGTGCCACACAGCCCCCCCATTTTAGAAAGTGCCACACATCCCCGCTTCCTTGTATATACTGCCACACAGCCCTCCCCTTGTAGATAATGCCACACAGCCCCCCTCTTGTAATAGTGCCACACACCCCTCTTCTAGATAGTGCCACAACCCCCAGTATATCGTGTCACACATCCCTCCCCTGTAGATAGTGCCACACAATCCCTCTAGTAGATAGTGCCCCACAGCACTGCCCTTGTAGATTGTGCCACATAGACCCCTTTGTAGATAGCGCCACACAGTCCTCCCCCTTTGTAGATAGTGCCACACAGCCCCCCTTGTACATAGTGCCACACAGCCCTCTAGTAGATAGTTCCTGCACAGCCCTCCCCTATATATAGTGCCACACAGCCCTTCCCTTGTATACAGTGCCACACAGCCCCCCTCTACAGTGTGCTGCACAGCCCTCCCCCATGTACACAGTGCCATACAGACCTCCCCTTCTACATAGTGCCACACATCCCCCCTTGTACATAGTGCCACACAGCCCCCTTTGTAGGTTGTGTCACACAGCACCCTTGAACATAGTGCCACACAGCCCTCCCACTCTTCTAGATAGTGCCACACAGCCCTTCATTTTAGAAAGTTCCTCACAGCCCCCTATGTATATAGTACCACACAGCAATCCCCTTGTAGAAAGCACCACACAGCCCTCCCCCTGTATAGTGGCAAACAGCCCCTCTTTGTAGATACTGCCACACAACCCCCTTGAACATAGTGCCACACAGCACTCCCCCTTGTAGCTAGTGCCAAACAGCCACCACCCTAGTAGATAGTGCCACACAGCCCTCCCCTTGTACATAGTGCCACACAGACCTCCCCCTATTGTACCTAGTGCCACACAGCCCTCTTTGTAGATAGTGCCACACAGCCCCCTTCTACATAGTGCCACACAGCCCTCCCCATGTAGACAGTGCCTAACAGCCACCATAGTAGATGGTGCCACACAGCCAGCCCTTGTACATATTGCCACATAGACCGCCCCCCTTGTAAATAGTGTCACACAGCCCCCGTTGTACATAGTGCCACACAGCCCCCCTTGTACATAGTGCCACACACCGCATGTAGATAATGCCACTCAGCCCCCATTTGTAGATAGTGCCACACAGCCCCCCTTTGTACATAGTGCCACACAGCCCTCCCCCTTGTAGATAGCACCACACAGCCCTAACCCTGTATAGTGCCAAACAGCCCCACATTGTAGATAGTGCCACACAGTCCCCTTGTACATAGTACCACATAGCCCTCTCCTTGTAGACAGTGCCTAACAGCCACTCTAGTAGATAGTGCCACTCAGCCCTCCCCTTGTACATAGTGCCACATAGACCTCCCCCTTTTACATAGTGCACACAGCCCCCATTGTACATAGTGCCTCACAGCCCTCTTGTACATAGTGCAACGCATCCCCCCTTGTAGAGAGTGCTACACAACCCCCCTTTGTAGATAGTGTCACACAGCTCCGCTTGTACAAAGTGCCACACAGCCCCCACTGTAGATAGTTCCACACAGCCCTCCCCTTGTACATAGTGACACACAGCCCCCCTTGTACATAGTACCACAAAGCCCCCCTTGTACATAGTGCCACACAGCCCCCTTGTACATAGTGCCACACAGTCCCCCCTCGTAGATAGTGCTACACAGCCCCCTTTGTAGATAGTGTCACACAGCTCCCCTTGTACATAGTGCAACACAGACCCCTCTAGATATTGCCACACAGCCCACCCCATTGTACATAGTGCCACACAGCCCACCCCATTACACATAGTGCCACACAGCCCCCCTTGTACATAGTTCCACAATGCCCCCTTGTACATAGTGTCAAACAGCCCCTCTTGTACATAGTGCCACACAGCCCTCCTCCTGTATAGTGCCACACAACCCCCCCTTTGTAGATAGTGCCACACTTCCCTTCCCCTTGTACCTAGTGCCACATAGACCTCACCCTTGTATATAGTGCCACACAGCCCCCCTCGTAGATAGTGCCACACAGCCCCCCATTTACAATAGAAGATTCAAATAAGAATCCTTTATGCACCAAGCATCACCTGCAACATTTCAACCCTACAGGGTCATGAAGCAGTAGTGAAGTCGCCGAGTAGAGCATCAGTTGATGCTTTGCCTGGGGACTCCCGTACTGCTGCCGACGTGACCATATATAGACAGTGACAGCAGCAGCAGTACTGCTGATGCTCTGCTCGGGGACTTCACTGCTGCTGCCGATGTCACATTCCATATATGGGCAGTGACTTCAGGGGTGTTCTATTGCTGGAGTCCCCGAGCAGAGCAACAGCTGATGCTCTGCCCCGGGACTCCAGCACTGCTGCCAACGTCACTGTCCATATACGGACAGTGATGTCGGCAGCAGTATGGGAGTCCCCAGGCATCAGGACTCCAGTACTGCTGCCGACGTCCATATATGGACAGTGACCGTGACGTTGGCAGCAGTGCTGGAGTCCCCGCGCAGAGCATCAGCTGATGCTCTGCCTGGGGACACCCTTACTGCTGCAGACATCACTGTCCGTAAATGGAGTGCTGTGGGAGGCACTACCAGAGGCTATCCTCTTGAAGACCTCCGGGACATGCGACCAGAGTGGCGACAACTCATCTCATGACTCCCTGGAGTGCTTTGTCAACTGGAAGAGTCAGTGTAGGAACTTTGAGGAACCGACGTGGAAGATGCTGCAAAGGCCTAGGAACTGAGACAACAACTAGACCTTTTATTTTTCTTGCAAGCTCGTCATGATGCAGAGGCACCAGTAAATCTTGCATGGAGGGGAACAAGATCGCTGTCCACCAGTGTTGGTCTGGGAACAGCCGGAGGACGATCGGAACTGGTGCTCATTTAGTATATAGGATTCAGGGCCTAATGAGATGAGGCCAACAGGGGGGTTGAAGCCATGGGACTACTAAAAGCATGATGCACAAGGCATAGAATCAATATCACTGTCTCCCACAGAAAACATATCCATTTCTTCTGGGGGGATCATGCCAGCTGCCGGCCACAAGGGCCTACGAACCGGCAGCAGCTGCAGTGCACGTTAGTGCTTGAGGGCAGGGGGATGCATAGGGGCACCCCTTGGCAGTGCCACCATGTGCTTAGGGCCAGTACCAGCTAAGGCCACAGCCGCAGCCACGGAACAAGGCTTAGCCTGGCCCAAGACAGAGGGTGGGGGGGATCAGGTGTGTGCCACAGACTCCGACTCCATCCCGGGTGCAGGTGTCAGAGCCGAAGGACCCGCACGATAGATGCCGGAGGAGCCGCATGACAGACGCCATGGTGCAGGAGGTCAGTACAACCTTGTTCTCCTCGCACTGAGGAGGAACAGGAAGAACCCACTGATATAAGCCCTTTCTATATCCAAAGCCAACCTATATATCATCCTGGGGACTTCCCTAGCCTAAAGGATCAGCCTCTATCATTTCTATACTCTCCCCTAGCTTACCATAACCTCCCCTTAAAATAAACGCCTATTTATGCAGTCAATGGCACTGTGGCTATATGCCTATGGAACTAGAAGACAGCGGTAGCCCTGGATTGGAGAAGAATCCCTAGTATTAGTGTATTGGAATTTTTTACTTTTATTTTCTCATTTTGTAGCCATAGACCTAAATTTATATGTTTTCTTCGAAAACGCTTAGGCCTAATACAGACGTGCGTATTTCACATCCGTGTTACGCGCGTGAAAATAATGCACGTCACACGGACCTATGCAAATCAATGGGGCCATTCAGACATTCATTGTTTTTCATACAGCGTGTGTCTACTGCATGTCCTATACCTGTGTGTTTTTTGCGCATCACGCACCCATTGAAGTCAATGGGTGCGTGAAAATCACGGACAGCACACAGACACACATCCGTGTGCTGTGCGTGATTCACGCAACAGTTGCTAAAGAAATGATGAGAAAAAGAAAACCACCTTCTTCAGTTTATTTTGCTGACGTAAAAAACGCATGACATACGGATGACATACGCGCGTAACAAATGCTGACAAGCACCATACACTGATGTCACACAAAACTGCAACGCAGGAAAAACGTCGGGAAAGACACGTTTGTGTGAATAAGGCCTTATAATCATTTCCAACTAAAACTTTACTTATTAAAGAGGCTCTGTCACCAGATTTTGCAACCCCTATCTGCTATTGCAGCAGATCGGCGCTGCAATGTAGATTACAGTAACGTTTTTATTTTTTAAAAACGAGCATTTTTGGCCAAGTTATGGCCATTTTTGTAGTTATGCAAATGAGGCTTGCAAAAGTCCAAGTGGGTGTGTTTAAAAGTAAAAGTCCAAGTGGGCGTGTATTATGTGCGTACATCGGGGCGTTTTTAATACTTTTACTAGCTGGCCGTTCTGATGAGAAGTATCATCCACTTCTCTTCAGAACGCCCAGCTTCTGGCAGTGCAGACACAGCGTGTTCTCGAGAGATCACGCTGTGTCGTCACTCACAGGTCCTGCATCGTGTCAGACGAGCGGGGACACATCGGCACCAG
This sequence comes from Rhinoderma darwinii, assembly GCF_050947455.1. Classification (NCBI taxonomy): domain Eukaryota; kingdom Metazoa; phylum Chordata; class Amphibia; order Anura; family Rhinodermatidae; genus Rhinoderma; species Rhinoderma darwinii. The sequence continues at coordinate 89,142,296 of NC_134692.1, read as the reverse complement.
AGGCTACAGATGATTCTGCAGCAGCATCGGCGTTTGCAGGTAAGTAGCTACATCGACTTACCTGCTAACGCCGATGCTGCTGCAGAATCAACTGAAGCCTCTGGTGCCGATGTGTCCGACACGATGCAGGACCTGTGAGTGACGTCACAGATCTGCACTGACAGAAGCTGGGCGTTCTGAAGAGAAGTGGATGATACTTCTCGTCAGAGCGCCCAGCTAGTAAAAGTATTAAAAATGCCCCGATGTACGCACATAATACACGCCCACTTGGACTTTTACTTTTAAACACACCCACTTGGACTTTTGCAAGCCTCATTTGCATAACTACAAAAATGGTCATAACTTGGCCAAAAATGCTCGTTTTTTAAAAATAAAAACGTTACTGTAATCTACATTGCAGCGCCTATCTGCTGCAATAGCAGATAGGGGCTGCAAAATCTGGTGACAGAGCCTCTTTAAATCAGTATTTAGGGCAGCCAAAGTTTGTTAATTCTGTTTCTTCTTCTTATAAAGATATTGGCATATATCTATTTAGTTATATTTTAATACCATATGGGTACATTTGTTTCTTTTATTTAAGATTTAAAAGCTATGTACACCTTTGAACTAATTTTTTTCTAATAGCACAATGTTTGAGGTGATTTTAAAATTTTATGAAAAACATTTTTACTTTTTAAGATTTAACTTCAGAGACACGTAGGACCCAGCTTGAACTTAGATGTGATCCTTATTAGCTGGATCCTGCATGTCGAAGATTCGCAGGACCAGCTTTCAGCCGAGCCATTAGTCCAGCTGACCGGACGGAATTGACTTTGACTGCAAGATTAAAAATGACATTTGATTCCTAAGGAGCCGCGGTCGCAAGTGCCACTCTAGAGCAGAGCAGACGGGGAATTAAACATCAACTTGCAGGACTGAGAAAAAAGGTACAATTAAAATGCCCTCCCCTATATCACCCTGTCAGCCGTTTTGAGACCTCAAAACTACTTAAAAGTTCCCTTTATAAATCCACAAAGAAAATTACAACATATGCCATGAGACTGGGGCTACACAAAAATTTCAATTGTGCTACAGCCCTAGTAGAAAGTGTTACAGTCATGCATTTAAGGCCTGATTCACACTGTATTTTAACCCTTCCATCCCAGGTATACGTCGGGAGGAGTCCCAACGTTTACCTTCGACAGAAGGTAGCGATATATGCCACTGTATAGGCATACAGTGGGATTTGTCGCCCGAACTACTCAGGCACATCGCTACTTGAATATCTGTCCCTGGGGAAGCCCCTGACATCACTGTCAATATATGCGGGTTATTTAGGAAAAAAGTTGGACAGGTGGCTACAGACACATCTGTTGCTGCTTATTTAGGGCAAAAAAGTTTGACAAGCAAAAGTCTAACTAGTGTGAATCAAATTCAGAGGGATTGGATTATAAAAATCTCATGTCTATGGCTAGGTTTAGCGTTCCCTCTCAGTCAGTCAGTAGCATAAATGGGGATCACATGATAAGTTCAAGAAACCCATAAGCCATGTCAAGTTGATGGAAGTGTCATAATGGTGTCATGTGACCTATAAAATGGTGATAAATCTATAACACCATTTATCAACTTTTTAGGAACGGAAGGAACCAGAATCTACTCGGAGATGTAAGTGCTTAAACATAAAAACCACAAAAATAAAAGTACACAACGTCTTTTGTTTAGTTGAGCATGTGGTTTATTAGAACATTAAAAATCTCCCCAACATGTTTTTCATTAAGCAATTTTTAGAAAAAGCAAGAAATTTAGGCTGGAGGACAGCGACATAGCGGCCAAATGGATAGGATCATCATGGCTTCAGGTCAAACCACCATTGGGCAAAATGATGTAGCCACAATAATATGGGCAGCGTCCTCTCTCTTTTTGTCTCATGGTTTAAATGTTATTATTTTTTTTAAATTAATAATACTACTAATAATAGCAATAAAATCCTAAAGTGATGAGAAGTATAAATTAAAGCTCTTTGTATTTAATGCCAAATGGATCCATAAAAAACACATGCAAAAACTACCAAAATATTTTTCTAGGATTTTACAAGGCTTAGAACTATAGCAGCAATTCCTCACATTTTCAAGAAAATATCAAAAGCCTTTTTTCTTTTTAATGGACCAGTTCAGTTTGAAGTGACTTTGAGGGCCTTATATATATTAGAAACCCCATATAAAGCACCCCAAGTATTCAAAATATCATTTAGAAAGATTCTTAACCCTTTAGGCGTTTCATAGGAATTCAAGGTGAAATTTACAAATATAATTTTGTTTTGCAGAAAATCTATTTTAATCTATTTTTTATTTTTTTTTGTAACACAGAAGGTTTTACCAGAGGAACGCAACTCAATATTTATTGCCCAGATTCTGCAGTTTTTAGAAATATCCCACATGTAGCCCTGGTGTGCTAATGGACTGAAGCACTGGCTTCAGAAGCAAAGGAGCACTTAGGGGATTTTGGGGCCCATTTTTCAAATCTGACATATTTAACTTTATGTGGTAATAACGTCAGAATGCTTAAAGGGAATGTGTCGCTAGAAAAAAATATATATATATATTTTTTTTTAGTTAAACAGTTAGTATATAAATGATTACACATTGTTCTAATTTTTTTAATTTTTTCACAAGTCAGGAAATATTATAAATTAGATTCTAATTTATAACATTTCCATGTGCTGGTCACTAGAGGGAGCAATTCCCAAAATTGCAGCATTGGCATGTGGTAAAGCAACCTCATTGCTTTATGCTGCAAAATTGGAGAAGACACACTCGCTCTAGTGTCCTCAAACAATCCCCCCTCCTTTATCCTGGCTAGTGCCAGGAGAAAGGAGGGGGTTGAATGTTCAAACCTCCTACACTGTGTGCCGCCAATTTTTGAGCGAATGCACAGTGTAGATACAGTGGTAATCAGACAGTATAATACGAACATACACACACATCACATACACAAACATAACTTACCTGCTCCTACCGCTGTCGCTGCCGCTGCCTCCGCTCCCTCCGCTCCAAGTCCTTGCGTCTGAACATATGGCCGGAAGCCGTGACCGGAAGTAGTCATCTTACTGTCCGGCCGCAGCTTCCGGTCCACATGAAAATGGCGCCGGATATCGCTCTGCCGAAGACCTTCCTTTTGGACTGTGTGGGAGCGGCGCATGCGCCGTTCCCACACAGACGGCGTACGCTATAGTGAATGGAACGGCTCCCGTTCGCATTCTCTATGGGGATGTATGTGCCGTATTCCATCTCTGTATGTGTCGTTAATCGACACATACAGAGATAAAAAAAAATGGCAGCCCCCATAGAGAAGTAAAAGAAAGAAAAAAGTACAACACAAAAACACAAATAAATAAAATTTATTTTAATGACATACTAAGAGCAATAACATATAAAAAAATAATAATTTCGTGACACCCTCCCTTTAAACCTATCCAAGCGATTCTGAGATTGTTTTCTCGTGACACATTGGGCTTTATGTGTGGTTTTGTTCAGACAGCACCAGTTTTCTCAGGTGCTCGAAATAGGGCCCCAACCCAGTTATAGGTCAAAAGAATTGTATTCGGCACACATTTGTAGTATTTAACATAGATTTATTGATTTTTTTCAGTATATGCCAGTGGCTACATGTGCAACGTTTCAGTCTTGAGACCTTCGTCGGGCACTAAGGAAACATATACAAGTATTTATAGCATATTATATAGGTTCCATACAGAAATACAAAAAAACAGGATCTGTTATATATAGACTGTATTGAAGCAGATATATACAAAGAACAGGTACAATATTGGGTAAAAAAGGGAGGTACGGTGTTAAGCATCTTGGGACTGTGAGCGCATCCAATGAAATGTGTTCCGTGAACACCAAGTGTTATATATGTGTGACTAGAGATGAGCGAACTTATCAAAAGTTCGGTTCGGCTAGTTCGCCGAATTTCACGAAAAAGTTAGATTCGGACCGAACTAGTTCGGACCAAACCTGTAATTTCCGTGCGCCGAGCATGGTACTGTCCAGGGTGCTGATAGAGTTAATGGGCTGCACTAACTCTTTCAGCAACCTTGACAGTACATGCTCGGCACGCGGAAAATACAATTTTAATGTAATAAAAAATAATAATAATACGTTCATACTTACTTTCCTCTTGTCCGGCCTCCAGCGATGACGTTTCATCCATGTCGCCCCTGCAGCCAATCACAGGCTGCAGTGGCGGTCATGCACGTCAGGATGACGTCAGAAGGCCGGCCTCCAGGGATGACGCTTCATCCCATGTGACCGCCTCTGCAGCCAATCACAGGCTGCAGCGCACTCTACACTAGACTACACTACATGAGCAGTAAGAAGAAAAGTGACGGGACCGTTCAAATCTTCGTGGGAACGTCTTAGGTGAGTTTATTTATGTATGTATGTTTGCATGTATGTATGTTGTCATGTATGTATGTGTATATGTGCATGTATGTTTGCATATATGTATGTTTGCATGTATGTATATTGGCATGTAAGTATTTGTTATGTATGTATGTGTATATGTGCATGTATGTATGTATGTATGTATGTTGTCATGTATGTATGTATGGATGTTGTCATGTATGTATGTATATATGTGCATGTATGTTTGCATGTATGTTGGCATGTATGTATATATGTGCATGTTTGGATGTAAAATTTGCATGTATATATTTGTATGTATGTATGTATGTTTGCATGTATGCATGTTTGTATGTATGTATGTATGTATGTTTGCATGTATGTATATATGTGCATGTATGTATGTTTGCATGTTTTTATTTTTGCATGTATGTTTGCATGTATGTTTATATATATGTGCATGTATGTAATTATGTTTGCATGTATTTATGTTTGCATGTATATTTGTGCATGCTTGTATATATGTATGTATGTATCTTTGCATGTTTGTTTGTATGTATGTATGTTTTCATGTGTGTGTGTGTGTGTATGCATGTATGTATGTATGATAGTTTGCATGTATGTATGTATATATGTGTGTATGTTTGCATGTATGTATATTTGCATGTATATATGTGCATGCTTGCATATATGTATGTATGTATGTTTGTATATATGTATGTTTGCATGTATGTTTGTTTATATATATATGTCTGTATGGCCATGTATGATACTGTCTGCTGGCGCCCTGTATCTAAGTCAACTTCGCGGCAGGCTTCTATACATGGTATAACAGTCAGTATCACACATTAAACTGACTCTAAGCCTACAACATGTTTTATTTCATTTTTTTAAAATTTATTTTTTTACAGGTTTGGTGTTTGGACTACGTCGGTTTCGAGGACTACTTAGATGACGGTTTTTTTTCTACAATAAAATGGTTAATGAGGGTTGTGTTGGGGGTGCTTTATTTCAATAAGATATTTTATCTATATCTTTTCTTTTCAAATTTTATTACTACCACTTTAGTGATGGCCGCTGTCTGAGTGACAACATCCATTACTAAGGCGAGGCTTAGTGTTAGCCGGTGCAGAGGCTAACACTAACCACCATTATTACCCCGGTACCCACCACCATCAGGGGTGCCGGGAAGAGCCAGGTACGATCCAGTACCCGACAATCTGTTTTGATGGATGGGCCCTGGGGCGGCCGCAGGCTGGTATTATGAGGCTGGGAAGGGCCAAAAACAGTGGACCTTCCCACCCTTGTAATGCTAGGCTGCTGCAGCTGTGTTGTATCTGGCTGGTTATAAAAGTGGGGGGGACCCCACGTCATTTTTTTAAATTATTTATTTATTAATTTTTAATTTTTTAAAAAAAAAGACATGGGGTTCCACCCAATTTATCATAACCAGCCACATACAACACAGTGTTATTAGCCTGGGAATGGACAATACCAGTGGCCCTTCCCACCCATGTAATGCCAGACTGCTGCGGCCTTGTATAAGGCTGGTTATTAAAAATGTGGGGGACCCGTCTATTGTTAAATTTGTTAAATTTAAAAAAAAAACAACGTGGGGGCCCCCCCCCATTTTTATAACCAGCCCGATACAACACAGCAGCAGCAGCCTAGCATTACAAGGGTGGGAAGGTCCACTGTTTTTGGCCCTTCCCAGCCTCATAATACCAGCCTACGGCCGCCCCAGTACCCGACCATCGCAACAGATGATCGGGTACTGGATCGTACCAAGCTCTTCCCGGCACCCCTGGTGGTGGTGGGTACCGGGGTAATAATGGGTGGTTAGTGCTAGCCTCTGCACCGGCTAACACTAAGTACCGGCTTAATAATGGACGCTGTCAATCAGCCAACTGCCATTATCTAGGCACTAATAAAGTTTAAAAAAAAACACAAAGACAATTCTTTTTTATTGAAATAAGAAATCCCCAACAAAACCCTCGTTAACCATTTTATTAAAATTTGAAAAAACTTAGATCTATGCAGTAGTCCAACGAATCGAAGATGTAGTCCAATCGGTACATCAAAATCTGCAACAACATAAAAAAACAGTTATCAATGTGAACAATACCAATACTTCTACTCACCTACACACATATATACACGCACACACAAACAAACAACCATACACAAACACACACATATATACACAAACACACACACACATATATACACAAACAGACAAAGACACATACCCAAACACACATATATACACAAACACACACATACACAAACACACACACACACACATATATATATATATATACATACCGTGCGACTGGTGTCTCGCCTGGTGTCTCGCCGTGCATCTACGGCGCATGCACCGAGATGCGCCGAGATGCGCGTTCACAAGATAAATGACATCCTCTCCTCAGGAAGGAGAGGATGTCATTACGCATGCGCGGCCACCGCTATTTACGTAAATAGCGGTGGCCGGGAACCTAGACAACGCGCAAGATACAAAGAGGGACCGACCTGGACTTCAATCAAGAATCGCAGGAAAACGACATCGCTGGGCGACGGACAGGTAATTAGAAAACTTCTTATTTTTACATGGGGGAGCTTCATAGCTACATTTATCAACTTGGGAATAACCCTTTAAACTCTGTGGACAGGTCAGGATCCTGTTTCTTTTAAATACTGCTGGGGAACCCGCTATTGAGGACAGGAGTTTTGGAGAGGTAACAGACTGAGAGCTACGTAATGGTAAGAGCAGAGTTCACAGCAGCACAGACTCTGCACGCTCCTCTCCTGAAATACTCTGTGCTGCTGTGAACTCTGCTCTTACGTAGCTCAGTCTGTTACCTCTCCAAAACTCCTGTCCTCAATAACACCTTCACATGATTGGCAAGTCACCACCCCGCACAAGATCCGCACCCTCATCTCCTGAAATACTCTGTGCTGCTGTGAACTCTGCTCTTACCATTACGTGGTGACTTGCCAATCATGAAGGTGTTATTGAGGACAGTAGTGGAGGAGAGGTAACAGACTGAGAGCTACGTAATGGTAAGAGCAGAGTTCACAGCAGCACGGAATCTGCACGCTCATCTCCTGAAATACTCTGTGCTGCCTTAAACTCTGTGGACAGGTCAGGATCCTGTTTCTTTTAAATGCTGCACTGTAGCGCAGCCTTATATAGTGGATCGAGCGGGTTCCCTAGCAGCATTTAAAAGAAACCTGACCTGTCCACAGAGTTTAAGGCAGCACAGAGTATTTCAGGAGATGAGCACGGCCGGCCACGGGCAGCCGGTCGTTTTTCCGAGCCGTGCTCCCATTATAAAGTATAGGAGCACGGCCCGTAAAATAAAAAAATAGAACATGTTCTATCTTTTTAACGGCACGGGCACCTTCCCGTGAGAAAACGGGAAGGTACCCGTGGCTAACAGAAGTCTATGGGCCCGCTATTTCGGGTCGTAATTACGACCCGTAATAACAGGTGTTTTTACGGTCGTGTGCATGAGGCCCCGTAATGACGGGTGGCTACATGTGTGCACCCGTCATTACGGCAGCGTTGCTAGGCGACGTCAGTAAATAGTCACTGTCCTGGGTGCTGAAAGAGTTAACTGATCGGCAGTAACTGTTTCAGCACCCTGGACAGTGACTACCGATCACCATATAGAGTAACCTGTAAAAAAAAAAAACGTTCATACTTACCGAGAACTTTCTGCTTCCTCCAGTCCGGTCTCCTGGCCATTGCCTTGGTGACGCGTCCCTCTCAACATCCGGCCCGACATTCCTGGATGACGATACAGCCCACGTGACCGCTGCAGCCAATCACAGGCTGCAGAGGCCTCTGCAGCCAATCACAGGCTGCAGAGGCCTCTGCAGCAAATCACAGGCTGCCGCGTCAGAAAAGAAGGTCGGACTGGAGGAAGAAGAGGGACTCGTCACCAAGGCAACGACCGGGTACGTATGAAATGCTTTTTATTTTATTTTTAATCAGCAGCCTCTTTTCTCTATCAGTGACTGATAGAGACAAGTGGCTGCCGATTTGTATAATATTTTTGACCGGGTTCGGTCAAAACGTGTTCGGCCGAACCCGGTGAAGTTCGGATTCGCTGCGAACCGAACTTTTCCGGAAGTTCGGACCGAAACCGGGTTCGGTTGTCCCGGTTCGCTCATCTCTATGTGTGACTGCCACTATATGTAGTTGTATAGTATAGAATACATCTGATCCATCTGAATGTAGTCTTCCATGGTCACTAGGTGAATAATGAAAGTACCAGTAGGTCAGGGGTGACAAAATGTCAGTTCAATATGTTCCATGATGGTGGATATGGGTGTCCCCGGTACGTAGTTATCTAGGAGGTAGTTAAGGGAATATCCCAATGTCTTAGATGCAACAACTGTAGGTTGCATTTAAACTTTGCATATAAGAAAACCACATACTGGACAGGATGGAACAGGGCTGGACTCTGAGGTCGGATGCATGTATATTAAAACGGTACAATAACAGGCATATCAAAAGATTCAGTGGAACAGTTAAAAAACCAATGCATTCAAAGATAGAAAAAGACACATTTTGATCTTGTTACACATAGCTGAGCCATACTGGGGACTGGTTTAGCGATTATGCTGGCGCTGCTACTATAGAATATGGCGGCTCACCGCTCTCTGTGGCGCTACTAATCCCTAATTGCTTCCTACCTTATATGCACCGCAGGTAATGAATGTGGCGCCTATGCACGTGAGGACGTCAAGTGTGGTGTTGGCGCTATGGCTCTGGAATGCTCGGCAAGATGGCTGTGCGTTCCACCGTGAAGTCAGTGGGAGGCGTGGAATGCAAGCGAATGCGCAGAGTCTCATCTGGGCTGGTGTTGTCACGGTGACGTCTGATACAGACCAGGGCTTCGCCGTGTTGGTACAGAAGTTGTGATCCAGGAAGAAAATCAGGTAATATGTATGTTGTAGAGACACTTTTGATCTCTAATCAAGACTAGGTGTAACTTACAGAATATATTTTTAGACAATGTGAAGATTGGCAATTTGGTAATATCATGCTATGCATGTGGCTGTTGGGGAACTAAATAGAGTATTGTGGACAGAATGAATAGGATGAAAACTAGTAAGCTCTAATATGCCCTATTATATAAAGGATACTGTGTCAATGATGAATAGGTCAGATAGTCGTAAAAGCAGTCCCCTGGCGGTACAGACAGGCTCAGAGAGCGGGTCTGAGATGGGGAGAAAATGCCGATTATTATGCTATATATGTCATTTACATTTAAATACGGTAAATAAATTATTCTTCATAGTATAATACATAGATATCAGCGTCGCAGATGTACAAGCAGCATATATACGAACAGCATATTCTGGTAGATGGATTTAAAGGAAACTGCTAATCTCGTACACCCTGTTAAGCCCCCTAGGTTCCAGGGTCTGGAGTTTGTGTATCCAGTACGTTTCCCTGCGTTTGAGTTGTTTTATTCTATCACTCCCTCTTCTAGGTGCTGGAACATGTTCGATCACTTGGAACATTAACTGTGAGATGTTATGTTTGTGTTTGGCAAAATGTGCGGGAATGTGTAGTAGCGTTTTACCGCAGCGTATATTGGACTTATGTTGGCCAATCGTCTCTTTGATCCGTTGGGTGGTTTCCCCTACATATGCCAAACCACAGGGACATTTGATCATATAGATTACATAATTGGTATTGCAATTGAAATGGTCTCGTATCAGGATGTTCTGGCCGGATAGGGGGTGATGGATTTTATCTCCCTTGATAATGTGTGAGCATTGTAGACAACATCTACATGGAAAAGTGCCCATCTTGGGTGTGTTCAGGAATGTTTGTCTGGATGGTTTCTTGGATGATCCGATGTCCGCTCTGACAATTTTGTCTCTGAGGTTTTGGGGTTTTTTAGAGCATGGTTAGAAGGGGGATTTAAATTCTGTGACTTGTGGGTAGGCCGCCCTCAGTAAGGGCCAATGTTTCCTAATAATGTGATGAATCTTATATGCGCATGGGTGATATACATGAATGAAAGGGATGCGTTTTGGTTTTTCCTTGGTGCGGTGGGTGTTAGATAATTGTAAAGTATCTAGGACTCTTTTAGGGTATCTTCTTTCCAGGAACTTGGTCATCATGTTGTCAATCCTCTGCGTAAGGATGGATTATCCACAATGCGGTTAACACATGTATATTGTGATCTCGGTAAGGAGTTTTTAGTTGCTAAGTGATGGCAGCTGGAAAGCTGGAATAGTGAAGCAGACCGTTTTTATCCATTTCTTTGGTATAAAGATCTGTGTTGAGTTTGCCATGTTCGTTTTTCTCAATTATTGTGTCTAGGAAACTTAGTTTGGACATATTATGGCTAAGGGTAAATTGCAACTCAGGCCAGACACTGTTAAGGTAGGCTGTAAAATTTTGAAGGCTATCAGGGGGACCCTCCCAAAGACAAAAGATATCATCAATGTATCTTTTCCATAAACGGGCATGTTTAAAAAAAAAAGGATGTTGGGATAAATTAAGTGTTCCTCAAAAAAGGCCATGTAGCAATTGGCGTATGGGGGGGGGGGCAACAATGGAGCCCATGGCCGTGCCCTGTAGCTGTATGTAATAGGTATCTTCAAAAAGGAAACAGTTTTTACTCAATATTAAGTTGAGAAGATCGTCACAGAGGCTCATGATGTCCGGATGTGTATCAGCATTCTAAAGCATATAGTGTACTGCTCTTATACCCTTGGTGTGTTGGATAAATGTATAGAGGCTACAGACATCAAAAAATGATGTTAAAAATGCTGAGGTGTCAAGAAGAAACGATTCGTTGTTTTGACAAGAGGTGTTAATAATTTTTCAAGGAATTTGGAGAGAGGTGAAAAGATAGAGTCAGTAGATGCGACTATTGGACGGCCTGGGGGTTTATCAAGTCTTTTGTGGATCTTTGGAAGGATATACACTACCGTTCAAAAGTTTAGGGTCACTTAGAAATTTCCTTATTGAAAAGCACAGTTTTTTACAATGAAGATAACATTAAATTAATCAGAAATACACTCTATACATTGTTAATGTGCTAAATGACTATTCTAGCTGCAAACTTCTGGTTTTTAATGCAATATCTACATAGGTGTATAGAGGCTCATTTCCAGCTCATTGTGTTTGCTAACTGTGTTAGAAGGCTAATGGATGATTAGAAAACACTGGAAAACCCTTGTGCAATTATGTTAGCACCGCTGTAAACCGTTTTGCTGTTTAGAGGAGCTATAAAACTGACTTTCCTTTGAGCTAATTGAGAATCTGGAGCATTACATTTGTGGGTTCGATTAAACTCTCAAAATGGCTAGAAAAAGAGAGCTTTCATGTGAAACTCGACAGTCTATTCTTGTTCTTAGAAATGAAGGCTATTCCATGCGAGAAACTGCCAAGAAACGGAAGATTTCCTACAACGGTGTGTACTACTCCCTTCAGAGGACAGCACAAACAGGCTCTAACCAGAGTAGAAACATAAGTGGGAGGCCCCGCTGCAAGACTGAGCAACAAGGCAAGAACATTAGAGTCTCTAGTTTGAGAAATAGACGTCTCACAGGTCCTCAACTGGCAGCTTCATTAAATAGTACCCACAAAACGCCAGTGTCAACGTCTACAGTGAAGAGGCGACTCCGGGATGCTGGCCTTCAGGGCAGAGTGGCAAAGAAAAAGCCATATCTGAGACTGGCTAATAAAAGGAAAAGATTAATATGGGCAAAAGCACACAGACATTGGACAGAGGAAGATTGGAAAAAAGTGTTATGGACAGACGAATCGAAGTTTGAGGTGTTTGCATCACACAGAAGAACATTTGTGAGACTCAGAACAACTGAAAAGATGCTGGAAGAGTGCCTGACGCCATCTGTCAAGCATGGTGGAGGTAATGTGGTGGTCTGGGGTTGCTTTGGTGCTGGTAAAGTGGGAGATTTGTACAAGGTAAAAGGGATTTTGAATAAGGAAGGCTATCACTCCATTTTGCAACGCCATGCCATACCCTGTGGACAGTGCTTGATTGGAGCCAATTTCATCCTACAACAGGACAATGACCCAAAGCACACCTCCAAATTATGCAAGAACTATTTAAGGAAGAAGCAGGCAGCTGGTATTCTATCTGTAATGGAGTGGCCAGCACAGTCACCAGATCTCAACCCCATAGAGCTGTTGTGGGAGCAGCTTGACCGTATGGTACGCAAGAACTGCCCATCAAGCCAATCCAACTTGTGGGAGGGGCTTCTGGAAGCATGGGGTGAAATTTCTCCCGATTACCTCAGCAAATTAACAGCTAGAATGCCAAAGGTCTGCAATGCTGTAATTGCTGCAAATGGAGCATTCTTTGACGAAAGTAAAGTTTGAAGGAGAAAATTATTATTTCAAATAAAAATCATTATTTCTAACCTTGTCAATGTCTTGACTATATTTTCTAGTCATTTTGCAACTCATTTGATAAATATAAGTGTGAGTTTTCATGGAAAACACAAAATTGTCTGGGTGACCCCAAACTTTTGAACGGTAGTGTATAACACTGGTGTAACTGGGTAGACCAATAGACACCCAGTTACACCAGTGTTTTATATCCTTCAAAAGATCCACAAAAGACTTGATAAACCCCCAGGCCGTCCAATAGTCGCATCTACTGACTCTATCTTTTCACCTCTCTCCAAATTCAAACACCTCTGGTCAAAACAACTAAATCGTTTCTTCTTGACACCTCAGAATTTTTAACATCTATTAGAATACATGACCAACTACCGACTGAAACTATACTAGTCACATTTGATGTCTGTAGCCTCTATACATCTATCCAACACACCAAGGGTATAAGAGCAGTACACGATATGCTTACGAATGCTGATACACATCCGGACATCATGAACCTCTGTGACGATCTTCTCAACTTAATATTGACTGAAAACTATTTCCTTTTTGAAGATACCTATTACATAAAGCTACAGGGCACCACCATGGGCTCCAATGTTGCCCCCCCCCCCCCCCCATACGCCAATTGCTATATGGTCATTTTTGAGGAACACTTCATTTATCCCAACATCCTTTTTAAAAAACATGCCCGTTTATGGAAAAGATACATTGATGATATCTTTTGTCTTTGGGAGGGTCCCCCTGATAGCCTTCAAAATTTTACAGCCTACCTTAACAGTGTCTGGCCTGAGTTGCAATTTACCCTTAGCCATAATATGTCCAAAAAAAGTTTCCTAGACAAAATAGTTGAGAAAGACGAACATGGCAAACTCAACACAGATCTTTATACCAAAGAAATGGATAAAAACGGTCTGCTTCACTATTCCAGCTGCCATCCCTTAGCAAGTAAAAACTCCTTACCGAGATCACAATATACACGTGTTAACCGCATTGTGGATAATCCATCCTTATGCAAACAGAGGATTGACAACATGACGACCAAGATCCTGGAAAGAGGATACCCTAAAAGAGTCCTAGATACAGCACAATTATCTAACACCCCCCGCACCAAGGAAAAACCAAAACGCATCCCTTTCGTTCATGTATATCACCCATGCGCATATAAGATTCATCACGTTATTAGGAAACATTGGCCCTTACTGAAGGAGGCCTACCCACAGTCACAGAATTTAAATCCCCCTTCTTACCATGCTTTAAAAAAAAAAAAAGCCTCAGAGACAAAATTGTCAGAGCGGACATCGGATCATCCAAGAAACCATCCAGACAAACATTCCTGAACACACTCAAGATGGGCACTTTTCCATGTAGATGTTGTCTACAATGCTCACACCTTATCAAGGGAGATAACATCCATCACCCCCTATCCGGCCAGAACATCCCGATACGAGACCATTTCAATTGCAATACCAATTATGTAATCTATATGATCAAATGTCCCTGTGGTTTGGTTTGGCATATGTAGGGGAAACCACCCAACGGATCAAAGAGTGGATTGGCCAACATAAGTCCAATATACGCTGCGGTAAAACGCTACTACCCATTCCCGCACATTTTGCCAAACACAAAGATAACATCTCACAGTTAATGTTCCAAGTGATCGAACATGTTCCAGCACCTAGAAGAGGAGGTGATAGAATAAAACAACTCAAACGCAGGGAAACGTACTGGATACACAAACTCCAGACCCTGGAACCTAGGGGGCTTAACAGGGAGTACGAGATTAGCAGTTTCCTTTAAATCCATCTACCAGAATATGCTGTTTGTATATAAACTGCTTGTACATCTGCGACGCTGATATCTATGTATTGTACTATGATGGATAATTTATTTACCGTATTTAAATGTAAATGACATATATAGCATAATAATCTGCATTTTCTCCCCATCTCAGATCCGCTGAAACTCTCTGAGCCTGTCTGTATTGTACTATGAAGAATAATTTATTTACCGTATTTAAATGTAAATGACATATATAGCATAATAATCTGCATTTTCTCCCCATCTCAGACCCGCTCTCTGAGCCTGTCTGTACCGCCAGGGGACTGCTTTTACGACTATCTGACCTATTCATCATTGACACAGTATCCTTTATATAATAGGGCATATTAGAGCTTACTAGTTTTCATCCTATTCATTCTGTCCACAATACTCTATTTAGTTCACCAACGGCCACATCCATAGCATGATATTACCAAATTGCCAATCTTCACATTGTCTAAAAATATATTCTGTAAGTTACACCTAGTCTTGATTAGAGATCAAAAGTGTCTCTACAACATACATATTACCTGACTTTCTTCCTGGATCACAACTTCTGTACCAACACGGCGAAGCCCTGGTCTGTATCAGACGTCACCGTGACAACACCGGCACAGATGAGACTCTGCACATGCGCTTGCGTTCCACGCCTCCCACTGACTTCACGGTGGAACACACGGCCATCTTGCCGAGCGTTCCAGAGCAGTAGCGCTGACGCCACACTTGATGTCCCCACGTGCATAGGCGCCACATTCATTACCTGTGGGGCATATAAGGTAGGAAGTAATTAGGGATTAGTAGCGCCATAGAGAGCGGTGAGCCGCCATATTCTATAGTAGCAGCGCCAGCATAATCGCTAAACCAGTCCCCAGTACGGGTCAGGTATGTGTAACAAGATCAAAACGTGTCTTTTTCGATCTTTGAATGCATTGGTTTTTTAACTGTTCCGCTGAATCTTTTGATATGCCTTTTATTGTACCGTTTTAATATACATGCATCCGACCTCAGGGTCCAGCCCTGATCCATCCGGTCCAGTTTGTGCTTTTCTTATATGCAAAATTTAAATGCAACCTACAGTTGTTGCATCTAAGACATTGGGATATTCCCTTAACTACCTCCTAGATAACTACATACTGGGGACACCCATATCCACCATCATGGAACATATTGAACTGACATTTTGTCACCCCTGACCTACTGGTACTATCATTATTCACCTAGTGACCATGGAAGACTACATCCAGATGGATCAGATGTATTCTACACTATACAACTACATATAATGGCAGCTACACATATATAACACTTGGTGTTCACGGAACACATTTCATTGGATGCGCTCACAGTCCCAAGATGCTTAACACCGTACCTCCCTTTTTTTTTACCCAATATTGTACCTGTTCTGTGTATATATCTGCTTCAATACAGTCTATATATGACACATCCTGTATTTTTGCTTTTCTGTATGGAACCTATATAATATGCTATAAATGCTTGTATATGTTTCCTTAGTGCCCGACGAAGGTCTCACGACTGAAACGTTGCACATGTAGCCACTGGCATATACTGAATAAATAAATAAATCTACGTTAAATACTACAGATGTGTGTCGAATACAATTCCTTTGACATTGGGCTTTATGTTAGTGGTAAAATTTGGACGATATATTCAGTGTTTATTGGTGAAAATCTGCAAAATTTAGAGAAAATGTATAAAAAATTTAATTTGTCAGAATTTAAATGCATCTGCTTGTAAAACAGATGGTTATACCACCCAAAATAGTTACTAGTTCACATTTCCCATATGCCTACTTTAGATTGGCATAGTTTTTTGTTTATTTTTAATAAACAGATTTTTATTGATCCAGTATACATCTAATCATTACATACAGCAATGAAACATTGCAAACAAAGCATTGGGATAAGGATCACATTTTTTACAGAAAAAAAACAAAAAAGAAACAAACAAAGAAACAAAACTCCGGATCCAGACACGGCAAATTGACCACACTAAGGTAATTATAAGAGTATGTCGGAGTAGGTAGAGTCAGTCCATTGATCCCATAAGGAAGTACGAACGTAGTACCCTTGAATAGAGGCTAAAGCGCATTCCATAACACAATTATTGTTAACAAATAAAATCACTTCACTCATACTAGGCACTTTTGTAGATTTCCAGTATTTTGCAATCAATATTTTTGCAGACAGCAATACATGAAAAAGTATGTTTCTGACACCCGGAGAGAAATTCACCAATCCCACATGCAGTAGGGCTAGGGGAGGGGCGAGCTGAATGTCAACCCCTAAAAGAGATCGTAAGAAATGTTCTACTTGCTGCCAAAAGCAGGACAATACTATACACTCCTAGAAAATATGGAGGATGGTACCCTTAGAAGTGAGGCACCTCCAGCACCTATCTGATGATGTTGGATATATTCGCGACAAACGATTAGGAGTGTAATACCACCTATACATTATTTTCCTAGACGCTTCCAAATGTGTAGTGCACTTAGAGAGAGAGAGCAAGCTATATTGAAAGTGGCTTCCCAATCCTGCGTTCTTATAGGGATTCCCAGATCTCTCTCCCAATGCCCCAGACAAGGAAATTCCTCCCGAAGCAAACCCTCACACAATACCTTATACATTTTTGATATCCCTTTGCATGTTTTATCCAGATTAGTGAATGACCATTCAAAAGGCGTTTTAGGGGAATCAATCAGAGGAGGCAATGTACTCAACAAATGACGTATTTGTAATGTTGGGGGTAGGGAAACAGACAACGCCCAGCATTCCCTGAGTGCACAGTGGCTGATAGAAATTCTCATTCATTGCCATTTGCCAAGCCAGTGTGTGAATAAGCTTTTATAACGGGCTCATCCCCGTTGCATGGGTTAACAATCCAACTTGCAATCCAGGCAGGCAGCTGTAGTACTACAACGCCCAGCATTCCCTGAGTGCACAGTGGCTGATAGAAATTCTCATTCATTGCCATTTGCCAAGCCAGTGTGTGAATAAGCTTTTATAAGGGGCTCATCCCCGTTGCATGGGTTAACATCCAACTTGCAATTCAGGAAGCCTTTGTAGTACTACAACGCCCAGCATTCCCTGAGTGCACAGTGGCTGATAGAAATTCTCAGTCATTGCCATTTGCCAAGCCAGTGTGTGAGTAACCTTTTATAAGGGGCTCATCCCCGTTGCATGGGTTAAAAATCCAACTTGCAATCCAGGCAGGCAGTTGTAGTACTACAACGCCGAACATTCCCTGAGTGCACCGTGGCTGATAGAAATTCTCATTCATTGCCATTTGCCAAGCGAGTGTGTGAATAAGCTTTTATAAGGGGCTCATCCCCGTTGCGTGGGTTAACATCCAACTTGCAATACAGGCAGGCAGCTGTAGTACTACAACGCCCAGCATTCCTTGAGTGCACAGTGGCTGATAGAAATTCTCATTCATTGCCATTTGCCAAGCCAGTGTGTGAATAACCTTTTATAAGGGGCTCATCCCCGTTGCGTGGGTTAACAATCCAACTTGCAATCCAGGCAGGCAGCTGTAGTACTACAACGCCCAGCATTCCCTGAGTGCACAGTGGCTGATAGAAATTCTCATTCATTGCCATTTGCCAAGACAGTGTGTGAATAAGCTTTTATAAGGGGCTCATCCCCGTTACATGGGTTAACAATCCAACTTGCAATCCAGGTAGGCAGCTGTAGTACTACAACGCCCAGCATTCCCTGAGTGCACAGTGGCTGATAGAAATTCTCATTCATTGCCATTTGCCAAGCCAGTTTGTGAGTAACCTTTTATAAGGGGCTCATCCCCGTTGCATGGGTTAACAATCCAACTTGCAATCCAGGCAGCCTTTGTAGTACTACAACGCCCAGCATTCCCTGAGTGCACAGTGGCTGATAGAAATTCTCATTCATTGCCATTTGCCAAGCCAGTGTGTGAATAAGCTTTTATAAGGGGCTCATCCCCGTTGCATGGGTTAACAATCCAACTTGCAATCCAGGCAGGCAGCTGTAGTACTACAACGCCCAGCATTCCCTGAGTGCACCGTGCCTGATAGAAATTCTCATTCATTGCCATTTGCCAAGCGAGTGTGTGAATAAGCTTTTATAAGGGGCTCATCCCCGTTGCGTGGGTTAACATCCAACTTGCAATACAGGCAGGCAGCTGTAGTACTACAACGCCCAGCATTCCTTGAGTGCACAGTGGCTGATAGAAATTCTCATTCATTGCCATTTGCCAAGCCAGTGTGTGAATAACCTTTTATAAGGGGCTCATCCCCGTTGCATGGGTTAACATCCAACTTGCAATCCAGGCAGCCTTTGTAGTACTACAACACCCAGCATTCCCTGACTGACTGGCACCTTATGAGTAACTGATTTTCCGCCAGTCCGAATAACAATTTAAAAGGGCCTCATTTCTGTCTAAGGGTTTAATTCAACGTGCTAATTAAGTACAGCCGGTGCCTTTGGTGCTATTATACAAGTCACAGCATACACTGACAGCCACCTATTCACAGTCACTCATTTTCAGCCAGTCCAAATAATATTTTATAAGGGCCTCATTCCTCTAGTAGGGGAAGGGGTTTTGATTAAACTTGCTGCACTCCAGCAGTGAAATGTCTGGTAAAAAAAAGGTTGTGAAAGGACGGGGTAGAGGAAAAAACACCCATGCCATGTCCTCTTCCAGTCCAAATGTTGGATCTGTTGGTGCCAGACCCAGTACCAGCATTTTTGGAACAAGACATGTGCCCAGTTCTACTAGTAGCAGCAGTCATGTGCCTGCTGGTAGTAGTAGCAGAATCAGCAAGCCAGACTTGTCCATCTCCTCCGGTGGGCGGGTTAGGTTAGTCAATACGGTCATTGTGGACTGGTTGGCTGGCTCGCGGTCATCTCAGCAGGAAGACTCTGACGATCTGGCTTCAAGCCAGGTTTCATCGTTGGATTCCAGATCCTCTACAGTTCCTTGGCACAGTGACAGTAGTAATATGAGTATTTCTAGCGTTTCCATTCCATCATCTATGTCTTCACTCCCCCTTCTTAGCGGGAAGCCATCTTTCCTGAGAGTCCTAAGAGACATCTCCTCGGGTGCGAAGGAAGATACTGAACAACATAGTGATGATGATTTGTTTTCCGCGAGTCAGCCAACGGAGTGTGTTGCGGCGGTGGAGGTGGAAGCGGTGTCCGAGACGCATAGCTGTGGTAGTGGGGGTGTTGGTGGTAGTCGTGGTGGCAGACGCAGTAATGAGGGGGGGTATGGAGCCCGCCATGATGTCACATCACATTCACAACACAGTGACAGAAGTGGCGGAGATGATGAGGAGGGCTATGATGATGTTGTTTTAGACAGGACATGGGAACCAGGTGAAGAGGTGATGATGGCGTCAGAGGAGGAGGGTAGTAGTGGCGGCACTGGCAGTGATAAACAGCCAAGCCGAGGTAGGGGCAGAAGTAAATCTGCAAAACTTTGCAGCGGTAGGGTCAGCTCAGGAGCCGGTGATGGCGACACTGCTGCTACTGGTGTAGGCTCCCGAAAAAAGCCTGCCAGACAAGGGGCAAGCTCGGGCGGTGGTGGTGGTGGTGGACGTGGTACTACCTCTTTATGGTACTCTGCCGTGTGGCAATTTTTCTGTACCTTCCCGGAGGACGAAAACATGGCACAGTGCCGTATCTGCAAGCAGAAAGTAAGGCGTGGGCAGGGCAGCTATGTAGGAACTACCGCTCTACGTAAACACATGGAGCGGCATCACAAGGCCATGTGGGACAATCGACATGCCCCACCATCATGTACATCTAATGAAGACCCCTCTGCCGCTGCTGCTGCTGCTCCGAGTCCCTGTCATCTAAGTAGTAGCCAGGACTTATCCACCATCTCGTTGTCGTCATCATCATCATCACTGTCATCTAGTGCTCCTCCTACGTCCCATCAGTTATCCATTACGGAATCGTTGTCCAATAAGCAACAATATATACCCAGTCATCCACTTGTCGTGCGGCTTAATTCACACCTGGCTAAGTTGTTGGTGGTGCAGTCGCTGCCGTACCACCTGGTCGACTCCGCCGGCTTCAAGCAATTGTTGGCGTGTGCTCAGCCTAGGTGGCGAATACCTAGCCGCCATTACTTCTCCAAAACAGCTGTCCCTGCCTTGCACAAGCACGTGGAGGAAAAGGTGGGCCAGTCCTTGCAATTATCCATGTGCAGCAGGGTACATGCCACCGTCGACACGTGGAGCAGCAACTATGGGCAGGGACAGTACATCTCTTTCACGGCCCACTGGGTCAATATTTTGCAGTCCCATGCACCACCGCAGCAATGCCAGGCATTGCCACCTCCACACTTGTATCTTTCCGGACACCAGGCGCCTACCATCCTCCTCCTCCTACTCCTCCTCCTCCTTGCCCTCCTAAATGGAGGTCTTCCTGTCCCCGACAGGACACAGCGTATCTTCCACTCCTCCTCCCTCCTCTTTTCATAGGTGCAAGGTGAAGCGCCACAACGCTGTCTTACACCTGCTGAGCCTGGGCGAGAAAAGCCACACAGGGCAGGAGCTGCTGCTGTGCATCAAGGAGGAAATCACACGCTGGCTGTCTCCTCTGAAACTCACACTGGGCAATGTTGTCTCTGATAATGGGAAGAACGTTGTGGCTGCACTGCGTCTAGGTCACCTGACACACGCTCCTTGCATGGCACATGTGATGAATCTGGTCATAACACGCTTCTTAAAGTCATATGTTGGTTTGAAGGGTGTGCTGGCCATGTACAGGAGGGTTTGCGTTCGCTTTAGATATTTGTATCCATTTAAGCACGCCCTCCTGGACTTGCAGCGTCAAAACAATCTCCCAGAACACAGCCTGATTTGCGACGTTCCAACACGCTGGAATTCCACCCTGCACATGTTGGACCATCTGTACGAACAGCGGAAAGCCGTGAATGATTTCCTGATGCAGCAGACGGGCAGCGTTCGGAGCCAGTGTAATTTCGAGCTCAGGCACTGGCAGCTGGTTAGAGACGCATGTCGCGTTTTGAGGCCCTTTGAAGAGGCCACACGATTTGTGAGCCGTGACGCTAGCGGAATGAACGATGTTATGCCGCTGATATTCATTCTGGAGCAAACGCTCACAGCGATGATTCAGCAAAGGATGGAGGAAGGATCACATCTGGCTATGGATGTTGAGGAAGAGGAGGAGGAGGATGAGGTTGAGGAAACAGGACCTGAAGAGGAGCTGGATTTGGAGATGGAATCACAGGAAGGGATAGGGGACGAGGCAGCCGCACAACATGACAGTAATGATGACGAGTCTGACGACGACCTTGATGATGGACAACCATGGCAGTATGGGGCGGAGATGGAACCAACCGGGCCCTCTGAAACGCTGGCCAGGATGGCGAGCTGTATGCTTCGTTACTTGCGCGCTGACTGTCGTATTGTTAGCATGAAGCAAAGAGATGAGTACTGGATAGCCACACTTTAAGGGTATGTTCACACGGCGGGGGTCCGTAACGGCTGAAATTACGGGGATGTTTCAGCCTGAAAACATCCCCGTAATTTCAGCCGTACCGGCATGTGCAGGCGCTTGAACACCGCGTCAATTACGGCCGTAATTAGCGCTGCTATTCATTGGAGTCAATGAATAGCGGCTCCAATTACGGCCAAAGAAGTGACAGGTCACTTCTTCTACGCGGGCGTCTATTTACGCGCCGTCATTTGACAGCGGCGCGTAAATATACGCCTCGTGTGAACAGACAAACGTCTGCCCATTGCTTTCAATGGGCAGATGTTTGTCAGCGCTATTGAGGCGCTATTTTCAGACGTAATTCTGGGCAAAAACGCCCAAATTACGTCCGTAAATAGGCCGTGTGAACATACCCTTAGACCCTCGGTATAAAGCCAGAATGGGGGAGTTTTTTGCGCCTTCCGAGTGGGAGGCAAAATTGGCTTATTATCGAGAGAAGCTATGCAGCCAGCTTGTCACGGCTTTCAAACGGCAAACACCTGCTGCAAGCATGTCTGACCGGGGGGCCACTCTCCGCTCCCCACTGTCTCATCGTTCCACCGCCTCTGGCAGAGCTACCTCTGCAATAGGCGGCAGCAGCGGCAGCAGCGGCAGCAGCAGCAGCCAATTCAGTTTGGAAAATATGATGACAACATTTTTACATCCAATATCCCGACCAGACACACATCGTAGTCACCAAAGGGATGTTCACCATCACCAGCACCTAAACAACCAGGTTCACTCGTACCTGGACTGTGCACTTTCTCCGTCAGAAATCCTGATCCCAGACCCCATGGACTTCTGGGTCAGCAGATTGGATAATTTTCAAGAACTGGCCCAGTTTGCCATGTACTGTCTTGTCCACCCTCCAGTGTAGCGTCAGAGAGGGTATTCAGCGCGGCAGGGGGCTTCGTCACCCCTAAGTGAACAAGATTGTCCGCCAACAGCTTGGAAAATCTCACGTTTCTGAAAATGAATCAAGCGTGGATCGGTGAGGATTTTAAAACCCCTGTGCCTGATGCCACTGATTAGATCTGACATTGCTGCTCCTGCTGCCGCCTGCTACTGCCGACTGCTACTACGGGATTCTGTCCTGTCCACTCTTTTTTTAATGTGCCGCTGTTGGTGCTGCTACTACTTCTACCACCAATCCACCCCCAGTGCCGTCTGCTACAAGCAGGCCTGCCCCACCACAGGGCTTTGTCTGTGACTGTCCAGTCTGTTTTAATGTGCTGCTACTACTACTACCACCCTTGCTGTCCGTTGGTTACCTCTACTACCACCAATACACCTCCACTGCCGTCTGCTACAAGCAGGCCTGAGGTCAGCCCCACCACAGGGCTTTGTCTGTGACTGTCCAGTTTGTTTTAATGTGGTGCTGCTACTACTACTACTACCACCCTTGCTGTCCGTTGGCTACCTCTACTACCACCAATACACCTCCACTGCCATCTGCTACAAGCAGGCCTGAGGCCAGCCCCACCACAGGGCTTTGTCTGTGACTGTCCAGTCTGTTTTAATGTGCTGCTACTACTACTACCACCCTTGCTGTCCATTGGCTACCTCTACTACCACCAATACACCTCCACTGCCATCTGCTACAAGCAGGCCTGAGGCCAGCCCCACCACAGGGCTTTGTCCTGTGACTGTGCAGTCTGTTTTAATGTGCTGCTACTACTACTACCACCAATACACCTCCACTGCCGTCTGCTACAAGCAGGCCTGGAGGGCTTGTGAAAAGCCATTGCTTGTTGCTTTTACATCCATGTATGGATGAACCCCGGCAGGCATCTGCCACCATAAAGGGTAAATTTTTTGAGGGCTTGTCAAAAGCCATTGCTTCTTCTTTTACCACATTATATGTATGAACCCTGGCAGGCATCTGCCGCCAAAAATGGTTAATTTTTGTACCTTTTTTAACAATGCATTAAGCATACAACATGCACAAGGGCAGTGGTTTCTGTTAGTTATCACCGTGTCCCATCCGTTTTCCTATAGCCATACATGTTGGCGTAACTTTGACACTTACTTTGCCTTAAAGACAGCTCAAAAGTACTTGGATACACTCATGGGTGACCTAAGAGTGTTATACAGGGCTTCTAGGGCTTTTAACCCCTTTAGGACACAGCCTGTTTTGGCCTTGTGGACACAGCCTATTTTTTCAAATCTGACGTGTGTCACTTTATGTGGTAATAACACCGGAACGCTTTTACCTATCCAAGCGATTCTGAGATTGTTTTCTCGTGACATATTGTACTTTATGTTAGTGAAAAAATTTGGTCGATAAATTCAATATCTATTTGTGAAAAACTTCAAATTTTAGCAAAAATTAGCATTTTTCTAAATTTAAATGTATTTGCTTGTGAAACAGATAGTAATACCACACAAAATAGTTACTAGTTAACATCCCTCATATGTCTACTTTATGTTTGCATCATTTTTTTTCACGTACTTTTATTTTTCTAGGACGTTACGAGGCTTAGAACTTTAGCAGCAATTTCTCATATTTTCAATAAAATTTCAAAAAGGGACCAGTTCAGTTCTGAAGTGGCTTTGAGGGCCTTATATATTAGAAAGTCCCCATAAATCACCCCATTTTGAAAACTGTACCCCTCAAGGTATTCAAAACCACATTCAGAAAATATTTTAACCCTTTAGGCGTTTCACAGGAATTAAGGCAAAGTAGAGGTGAAATTTACAAATTTCATTTTTTTTGCCGAAATTCATTTGTAATAAAAAAAAATCTGTAACACAGAAGGTTTTACAAGGGAAACGCAACTCAATATTTATTGCCCAGATTCTGCAGATTTTAGAAATATCCAACATGTGGCCCTCGTGTCCTAATGGACTGAAACACAGGCCTCAGAAGCAAAGGAGCAGCTAGTGGATTTTGGGGCCTCCTTTTTTTAGGAATATATTTTAGGCACCATGTCAGGTTTGAGGAGGTCTTGTGGTACCTAAACAGCCGAAACCCCCCCAAAGTGACCCCATTTTGGAAACTACACCCCTCAAGGCATTTTTCTAGGGGTATAGTTAGCATATTGACCCCACAGTTTTTTTGCAGAATTTAGTGGAATTAGTCTGTGAAGATGAAAATCACCTATTTTTCTGTGGAAACATAGAATTTTTTCATTTTTACAAGGAATAAAGGAGAAAAAGCACCCCAAAATTTGTAAAGCAATTTCTCCCGATTACGGCAATACCCCATATGTGGTCGTAAACTGATGTTTGGACCCACAGCAGGGCTCAGAAGGGAGGGAGCGCCTTTTGGATTTTGGAGCGCAGATTTTGCTGGATTGGTTTTCAGTGCCATGTCGGGTTTGCAACGCCCCGGAGGGACCAAAACAGTGGAAACCCGCCAAAAGTGACCCCATTTTGGAATCTACACCCCTCAAGGAATTTTTCTAGTGGTATAGTGAGCATTTTGGCCCCTCAGGATCTTTTTTAGAGCTAAGGTGACAAAAAAACAGCGATTTTGGCGCTTTAAATTCTTTATTTATTACAGCGTTCACCGTGCGCAATAAATTAAGTTTTAATTTATTCTGCCGGTCGGTACGATTACGCCGATACCATATGTGTATAGTTTTTTTTAAGTTTTGCAGAGTTTGCACAATAAAATTTACTTTCTATAAAATAATTTATTTTCTGGGACACGTTATTCCGAGCCGTAACTTTTTTATTTTTTCGTCAAAAAAGCTGTGGGAGGTCTTGTTTTTTGCGGGACGGGTTGTAGTTTTTATTGGTACCATTTTGGGGTAAATGCGACTTTTTGATCACTTTTTATTCTATATCTTGGGAGGGGTGGTGACCAAAAAATAGCGATGCTGACAGTTTTCCGTTTATTTTGTTTGCGGTGTTCACCGTGCAGAAAAATGAACATTATAGTTTCATAGATTGGGTCGTTACGAACGCGGCGATACCAAATATGTGTACTTTTTTTTAACATTTTCATTTTTTCCCTATAATAAATGACTTATTATAGGAAAACAAAACCTTTTAGTTTTACACTTTTCTAAAACATTTTTATTAACTTTTTTTTACTTTTTACACTTTATATTTTTGTTTATTAACTTTTCTTTTACTTTTTACACTTTCTTTTTTTGACCTGCAGCTCTGATCGCTGCCAGAATACATTACACTACATTACATTACACCTAGGTAGTGTAATGTATTCCAACTGTCAGTGTGACGTCACAGTCACTCTGACAGTTGGTCTACGAGGATCAGCAGAGGCTGATCCTCATAGGCTGACATACATGGCAGACTTGGGGGCCGTTGTCTGGCCCCCGGGTGCCATCACAAGCATCAGAAGCCCCCACGATTGCATGGGGGCTGCTGATGCGCTACAAACCCGCTACATGCGGAGATCGCAATCGAGCCCCGCATGTAACGGGTTAATTGCCGAAATCAGCAGCGATGAGCCGCTGATCGGCAACACTGGAGAGTGTCAGCTGTCGGGGACAGCTGATCTCCAAGTTCCCGATGCACACTGTCGCCGACAGTGTGCATCGGGAACGGCACAGTGACTTTCTGTCACTCTGACAGGAAGCCTATCAGGACCAGCCGAAGGTTGGTCCTGATGGGCTTCCGTCCATGGCAGACCCGGAAGCCATTGTTTGGCTTCCGTTTGCCATACTAACTATCGGCAGACCCCGCGATTTCGGACGGGGGTCTGCCGATATGTTAGAAACCCCTAAAATTCGGCGATTGCACCCGATCGCCGAATTTAAGGGGTTAATGCGCCGAAATCAGCGGCAAAGGACCGCTGGCCGGCAAGAGGGGAGTGTCCTCGTGCGGGAAGTAACTTCCCGCAACGACGGACAGTTACGTCCTGGTGCGGATAGGGGTTAAACTTTGTTATATACAATTTTTAGGGGCTTTCTTGAATTACAGGTTCGGTCGGAATCAAACTTTTTCATGAAATTCGGCGAACCAGCCGAACCGAACTTTTCATAAGTTCGCTCATCTCTAGTAATAAACCTATCTTTACTATACAATTGTGTTGTGAATCACCGCGTACACAAACACTTAGTGGCAAAGCAATTAGATAAGAGTTATACAAGAGAAAAGGTAGGGAAACTAGGCATAACCCTAGACACCCCAATAAAAGGAGGTTGTAAGGGTGGGTGGCACTAGCTCAGTGAACCCCACTAAACACTAGTCCTGTAACAATATACTTTCCAAACTTATAGACCTCAATTTACCCATTAGGCATCTATGAGGGACAGTTTCAAATGCTATATCCATGGCACCTCTCCTGTCTAGGCTTGTACTCACTTCTTCATAAGAACAAATGACGTTGGTTTGACAACTTCTGTCCTTAGTAAATCCGTGCTGGCTGTCAAAAATGTTTTGTTACATACTCCTATATATAATCCCTCAATAGCCCCTCAAACATTTTCCCACAATGGATGTTAAACTTACTGTTCTATAATTACCCGGGGAAGACCTAGAGCACTTTTTGAAAATAGGCACCACATTTGACCTGTGCCAGACCCTTGGCACTATACCAGTCACTGGAGAATCTCTGAATATTTTGAAGAGGGGGGCATAAATAACTGAACTAAGTTCTTCAAGAACTCTTGGGTGTAACCCATCTGGCCCCGGAGCCTTGTGCACATGGACCATATCTACATTCAGCGAATTCAGTATTATGTAATTGATGTATTAACAGCACTGGCACTGGCTACATCAGCTGCTCTTTCTTTTATTGTATATGCAGAGCTATAGAACCCATTTAGTAGCTCTGCCTTCCCTAGATCCCATGTGACCAACTCCCCATTATCACTATTTAGGGGTCCTACATGTTCAGACCTTGGCTTTTTTACATTTATATACTTGGAGATTTTTTGGGGGATTTGTTTTGCTATCTTTTGCCACCTGGCTTTCATTTTGCTGAATTTATTACTTTTTTGCAGATTTTATTAAGCCTTTTGCAATTTTCAAAGGCTAGAGTTGTACCCTCAGATTAGTATTTTTCAAATGACCTTTTTTTGTCATATATTGCCCTTTTTACAGAAGGTGTAAGTCATGTGGGGTTTAATTTTAGTTTTTTTTATACTTGTTACCTAGAGGAATACATTTTGCACTGTGATTATCTAAAGTGGATTTTAACTCCTTCCCACTGCGGCCACTTTTGAACTTCCTGACAGAGCCTAATTTTTCAAATCTGCTATGTTTCACTTTATGTGGTAATAACTTTGGAATGCTTTTATCTATTGAAAGCGATTCTGAGATTGTCTTCTCATGACACATTGGACTTTATGTTACTGTTAAAATTTGGTCGATACATTCAATATTTAATTGTGAAAAACACCAAAATTCTGCGAAAAGTGCAAAAATTTGCATTTTTATCAATTTAAATGTATCTGCTTGTAAGACAAATAGTTATACCACACAAAATAGTTGCTAATTAACATTTTCCATATGTCTACTTTAGATTAGCATAGTTTTTTTATCATCCTTTTATTTTTTTAGGATGTTACAAGGCTTAGAACTTTAGCAAAAATTTCTCACATTATCAATAAAATTTCAAAAGGCTATTTTTTCAGGGACCAGTTCAGTTGTGAAGTGGCTTTGAGAGGCCCATACAATACAAACCCCATAAATCACCCCATTTTCAAAACTATACCCCTCAAAGTATTTAAAACAGCATTTAGAAAGTTTCTTAACCCTTTTGGTGTTTCACAAGAATTAATGCAATGTAGAGGTGAAATGTACAAATGTAATTTTTTTTTGCAGAAAAATTATTTTTTCCCCTCAGGGTATGTTCACACGTAGTCAACCAAAACGTCTGAAAATCCAGAGCTGTTTTCAAGGGAAAACAGACCCTGCTTTTCAGACGTTTTTTTACCAACTCACATTTTTCGCGGCGTTTTCGCGGCGTTTTTTACGTCCGTTTTTGGAGCTGTTTTCATTGGAGTCTATGAGAAAACAGCTCCAAAAACGTCCAAAGAAGTGTCCTGCACTTCTTTTGACGAGGCTGTATTTTTACGCGTCGTCGTTTGACAGCTGTCAAACGACGACGCGTAAATAACACGTCGTCTGCACAGTACGTCGGCAAACCCATTCAAATGAATGGGCAGATGTTTGCCGACGTATTGTAGCCGTATTTTCAGACGTAAAACGAGGCATAATACGCCTCGTATACGTCTGAAATTTGGCCGTGTGAACATACCCTAAGTCTTCTTTTATTTTTAAGACAAATTTCAAATACAGAAAACAAACAACTGTACATACAGCATATACCCTGTATACAACAATGAATATTAGCAACATGATCCGAAACCAACAACCTACGTTCATTGTGCTCATTACTATACACTAGGACCATAGAAACAAATGGGCCATATATAATAGTTCCACTTTCTTACCACGACTTTACTGAGCACATATGCTCTATAACTCCTATAAAAAAAACAGAGCATATCACTAGATAGTTTTAACTCTGCACAAAAAATATGAACCAACAACGTACAGCTGCTTAGTTTCTTCACAGAACATCATAACAATTAAACCCCCCATCCCCCAAAAAAAACAATAAACAAACAAAAAAAATATCTCCAAACCACTTTCTCCTCCCCCTCCGTGCTACATCGCCTCCAAAACTTCCCTTTCCAGTGCCTCAAACCGACACTAAATCCAAGGGGCCCAACCTGAGAAGAAAAAAGAGATCTTCCTCTTCTTTCTAAAATCATTCTTTTCCAACATTATAAGTTTATTGGTCTGTTTAACCCATTTATCTACCGATGGAGTGCTTTTACTGTTCCAATTCAATAAAATACACTTCCTAGCATAATAAAGTAATTTTCCCACTGCCATAGTTCTCCCCGCAGACCCCTCTTCCACCTCCAGAGATCCCAATAAACAAATCCAAGGGTCTAGAGATATTCTTACTTGAAAAATCCCAAAAATATAATTACAGATCTCTTCCCAGAACATATTTATTTTTGGGCACATCCATATTAGATGTAGGTTATCAGCTTCTAGACTATGACATTTACGGCGCCTGGCTTGCTGATGGCCATAGAATTTAGCGATCTTGTCTGGGAAGAGATGCAGATTGTGAACAATAAAAAATTGTAATATCCTATGGGCCGAGCTAGTTGACACTTTTTTGAGACCCCTTAATGCCAGAGGCCATTCTCTACCATCCCTAGTACCTAGAATCTCCTCCCAGTACTTCCTGCATTTACCTGGATTCCTTACCAACCTCTGCCTCATATAGGATTTATATAATTTAGACGACAGCCCCTTATTAGAAAGTTAATTCATCGTTAATTTTATAAATTCTGGAACCTCCACAATCCTTATTGCCCCATGATCTTCTGACATAAAGGCTTGATACAGCTGCCTGAAATAGAACCAACCTCCTTTACCCAATCCAAATTTCTTATCAAGAGTCCCAAAGTCCAACAGGACTCCATTGTCCACTAATTGCTCAAGAAACAAAATGCCTCTTCTTTCCCAGTATTTCATATTCAAGATTTTATTGAATTCTGGGAGATAGATATTCCCCCATATTGGGCTAAAACCATATCTTCCCTTTGCATTCCATTTAATTTTAATTTCCCACCGTAACTTGTCCAACCAGAAATCCCTTTTTTAATTCATTTCTTTTCTGTAACACAGCAGGTTTTACTAAAGAAACACAACTCAATGTTTATTGCTCAGATTCCACAGTTTTTAGAAATATCCCAAACATTGCCCTAGTGTGCTAATGGACTGTAGCAAAGGCCTCAGAAGCAAAGCAGCGCCTAGAGGATTTTGGTACCTTCTTTTTATTAGATTATATTTTAGGCACCATGTCAGGTTTGAAGAGGTCTTGTGATGCAAAACAAAGGAAACAACCCAAAAAAGACCCCATTTTAGAAACTACACCCCACAGGGAATTCATCTAAGGGTGCAGTGAGCCATTTGATGTAACAGGTGTTTCATAGATTTTATTAGAAATTAGTTACATGGTTAGTACGATTGAAAAAAGATACATGTCCATCAAGTTCAACCAAGGTATGGGAAAAGAGAAGGGAACATTTCTACACATAGGAGCTAATATTTTTTCATTCTAGAAAATTATTTAAGCCTTTTTTAACCCCTTCCCGACATTTGACATATCCATACGCCAAAGTCGGGTAGGGGAAGTATGGAGCAGGCTCACGGAGTGAACCCGCTCCAAACAATGCGGGTGTCGGCTGTTTGTTACATCCGACACTTCAGAGTAACGAGCGGCATCGTGCTCGAGCGCGATCCCGCTTGTTTAACTCGTTAAATGCTGCGGTCAATAGCGACCGCAGCATTTAAATTGTTAGAAAGAGGGGGGCAACCTCTAACAGCTCATCGCGCTCGCCGCAATGCAATTGTGGGGGGGGCGATGGTTGCTATGGCTGCCTGGGGGCCTAATGAAGGCCCCCAGGTCCGCCATCTTTGTGCACCTTTTAAGCCCTGCCGGAGTCACAATATTCTGCAATACATTAGTATTGCAGTATATCGTGCAAGCGATCTAACGATCGCTGGTTGAAGTCCCCGACAGGCGTCGGGAGGTGAGTAAACCCGACGGCCCGTGGCCATGGACACTACAGTGTCCCCCCTCTTACGGCCCCTCTTCTTGGGGCCAGAGCGAGAGAGGAACTTCTTACTGAGAGCAGGAGCACTGAGGTTCTGTTCCAGCTCCCAGGACCTCTCCTCAGGACCAAACCCTCTCCAGTCCACCAAATAGAAAGTCCTTCCTCATACCCTCTTGCAGTCCAGGATCTCCCTCACCTCGAACACATTAGAAGAACCACTGAGAGCAACTGTGGAACTAGAAGTCTTGCTGTAGCGGTTCAGGACCACAGGTTTCAGGTGGGACACATGAAAGGAGATGGGGATTCTGTGGGTAGGAGGCAGCCGCAGCTTATAGGAGACAGGGTCAATTTGTTGCAGAATCTCGAAAGGACCAAGGAACCTGGGAGCAAACTTGTATGAAGGCACCTTCAAACGAATGTTCCGAGAGGATAGCTAGACTTTGGTACCCGGAAGATACTGAGGCGGCTCTCTTCTTTTAGTATCTGCTTTTTGCTTCATGCGATCGACTGCCAGCAAAATAGAGGAACGGGATTTATCCAGATTTGCAGAAAGTCCCCAAATGCAGATTCAGCAGCGTGTACCTGAGATGTAGTCGACACTGGAAGAAGAACTCTAGATGTTGACTGTACGCAATTTGAAATGGAATGGGAGTGGTGGACTCACTTGTGTGGTTGTTGTACGAGAATTCTACCCATGGAAGAAGCTGTACACAGTTATCATGCTGTGAAGAGATGAAGTGGCGGAGATAATTCTCCATGATCTGGTTGATCCTCTCGACTTGCCCATTGGACTGGGGGTGAAAAGCTGAGGAAAAGACCAATCCCACATCCAGGAGTTTACAGAGGGCTCTCCAGAACTTTGAGGTAAACTGAACCCCCCGGTCGGACACAATGTGAAGAGGCAAGCCATGCAAGCGAAAGATGTATTGAATGAAGAGACTCGCCAGTCGAGGAGCAGAAGGTAGGCCGGTCAGCAGGATAAAATATGCCATCTTAGAGAACCGGTCCACAACCACCCCGACAGTGTTGCATCCTGCAGAGGGGGGAAGGTCTGTGACAAAGTCCATCGCAATGTGCCAAGGGGCATTGGATACTGGCAGAGTTTGAAGCAGGTCGGCAGACTTGGAGTGAGTAACTTTGTTAGATAACTAATGTACCAGAGGTACAATGAAAACCATTTTCCCAGCTACCAACTAAATAAATGTAAAATATAACCTTTAATAGTAAATGGATTAAAAGTCCAGGAGGGACAGACCAGCACACAGAAGAGTTAAAATTAGCTAGAGACCATTTAGCATATGCTCTTTTGGAATGCTGCCAGAAAGGCAGGATTTAGTGTATAGATCCCGTTACGAGATAATGCCTGTGTCAGCAGCTGCAGACTGCGCGACGGGCAGTAGTGAACCAGAGTGGAAGAGATGAGAGCTAATAGGTCAAGCAGTTAAAATTGCTAAGTGTATAGGGGGGGCTATACACTTAGCAATTTTAACTGCTTGACCTATTAGCTCTCATCTCTTCCACTCTGGTTCACTACTGCCCGTTGCGCAGTCTGCAGCTGCTGACACAGGCATTATCTCGTAACTGGATCTATACACTAAATCCTGCCTTTCTGGCAGCATTCCAAAAGAGCATATGCTAAATGGTCTCTAGCTAATTTTAACTCTTCTGTGTGCTGGTCTGTCCCTCCTGGACTTTTAATCCATTTACTATTAAAGGTTATATTTTACATTTATTTAGTTGGTAGCTGGGAAAATGGTTTTCATTGTACCTCTGGTACATTAGTTATTTACAATTGTTGGTGTGACCTGCCAGCTACCAGGGTCTCTCCCTAATATTCCAGTAACTTTGTTAGAAGCACACACCGTGCAAGTAGAGACAAAGTCCAGAACATCTTTAGGTAGCGTGGGCCACCAGAAGTGACGAGCCATCAGGTCTCGGGTTTTACAGACACCAGCGTGGCCAGCCAGTTTAGAACTGTGTCCCCAGCGGAGAATTCTTCTAATGTCTGCCAACCGAACAAAATTCCTCCCCAGAGAGATGTCTCTAACCTGCAGAGAATTAGCAGTGACAATGCAGGACGGGTCTATGATAGTCTGAAGGGACTCCACCGTGTCTTCCATCTCAAAAACGATCTGGACAGGGCATCGGCCCTCACATTCTTGTCAGCGGGACGGTAGTGGAGCACAAATTGGAAATGGGTGTAGAACAGCGACCATCCGGCTTGAAGGGGATTTAGTCGTTGAGCGGACTGAAGGTAGGTAAGGTTCTTGGGGTCGGTGTAAATCAGGATGGGGTGAGCTGCGCCCTCCAGAAGATGTCTCCACTCCTCCAGAGCCAATTTGATGGCCAGTAGCTCCCGTTCTCCAATAGAGTAATTTTCACTCAGCAGAAGAAAAAAGTCTAGAGTAGTAGCCACATACTACTGCCTTTCCTTTGGAGCTCCTCTGGAACAGCAGTACACCATCACCAACAGAGGAAGCGTCCAACTCCAATGAGAACCACCGAGATACGTCAGGATGATGGAGGATCGAAGCTGAAGTGAAGGCTTTCTTGAGGCTAATAAATGCGGACTCTGGAGTCTACACCTTGGCGTTCACACCCTTCTTGGTAAGGGTAAAGATGGGAGCCGTCAGAGATGAGAAGTTTAGAATAAACTGCGGGTAGAAATTGGCGAATCCCAGGAACCGCTGTATGGCCCTTAGGCCTTGAGGACGTGGCCACTCCAGGACAGCTCTCACTTTCTCAGGATCCATCTTGAGACCTTGATCCGAAATGATGTAGCCCAGGAAGGGCAGAGAACTCCTCTCAAAGACGCACTTCTCCAGCTTGGTGTATAAATGATTCTCCCTTAATCGTACTAGAACTTGACGGTCATGCCTCCGATGAGTTGTCGGATCTAGGGAGAAAATCAAAATATTATCGAGATAAACAACAATGCAGACATAGAGGAGATCTCGGAAGATATCATTCACGAATTCCTGAAACACTGCGGGAGCGTTACACAGTCCGAAGGGCATCACTAGGTATTCGTAGTGCCCATCCCAGGTGTTAAATGCCGTCTTCCATTCGTCACCCCGGCAAATCCGGATTAGGTAATAAGCCCCATGCAGATCTAGCTTAGAAAAATTTTTGGCTCCTCGCATGCGATCAAACAGCTCGGATGTAAGTATCAATGTGTATTTGTTCTTGAAAAACTAGAAAATAAATCAGTTCAGAATGAAGGACTCCAACCTGGAGCCTCAATGGCTTGGTTTTAGAAACGATGGGATCAGGCAGAGGCAGTCCATTTACTGAGGCAACAGCCAAAGATATCTCCAGGGTAACTGTGGGCAACTGAAGATGATCTATCAGCTCCTTTTGGATGAAGTTTGCCGCAGACCAAGAGTCAAGATAGGCAGAAACCCGATGCGTCCTCTCGCCAGATACTAGGGTCACAGGAATAGTCAGCTTGGAATAGAATGCTTTATTAGGTACCGTTCCACCTAGGGTTGTCTCTCCAACCAATCCTAGGCAATGGGGCCTCTGGGGACACAGACGCACAATATGGCCTCAGAGGCCACAATACAGACAAAGTCCAGAAGTGCGTCTGCGTTGTTTCTCCTGGATAGACAATTTGTCATAGTTACTCTGCATAGGATCCTCTGGTGGGACGACTGAGGAGGATAGTAAGGATTGCTGGAAATTAGAATCCAGCGTAGGAAGTTCTCTCTCCCAGAGAATCTCTTAAGAATGCTCCCAGATCCTCATGTCAACCCGGGTGGCGAGTAGGATAAGATCGTCCAGGGTAGATGGCAGATCGCGAGCAGCCAGCTCGTCCTTAATCCCGCAAGACAGTCCCTGCCAGAATGTGGCCACCAAAGCCTCATTGTTCCAGGTTAACTCAGCAACCAGGATACGGAACTGAATGGCATACACGCCCACGGAGAGGTCTCCCTGGTGTAGGGTCAGCAAGGATGCAGCAGCCGAAGAAACTCTCCCAGGTTTCTCAAAGATCGAGCGGAAAGTCCGTAAGAAGCACTGCAAGTCACGGGTCTCTGGTCCCTAATATTCCCACAGAGAATTAGCCCATGCCAGGGCTTTGCCAGTAAGGAGAGAGATGATGAAGGCGGTCCTGATGTCACCCGAAGAGAAGGACCTGGCATGAAGTCTGAAGTGGATCAGGCACTGATTCAAAAATCCCCTGCAGGACCTCAGGTCTCCGTCATAGCATTGAGGTAGCGGCAAGAAGCACAGAGGGTCGGCACTGGTACAGACAGGAAGTGTTGAAGGAACAGCAGGAATAGGTACGGTGACGACTGTGGTTGGAGCAAGCAACCGATGAGCAATGGTGTTCACGAACAGGAGGAGTTGGTCTTGCCGTGACTGGAGATCCTAAATCTTGGCCAGAATGGCTTGTGTCGTCAAGGTCTCAGTTTGACCAGCGTGGTCCATGGCCTGAGCGTACTTTCACGGTATGTCGGTATGTGGACCCAGTAGGCCGCACCGCCTTAGCAGGGAGGCAGCTGGCGAAACAACAGGAACCCCACAAATACAAAGTCACGCACAAGGGTACTTGGACAATGGCTGCAGCTCTGGCACGGATGGAGGTGGGTGCAGCAGGTAACGCCATACGTGGCGGATGACAGCAGTTGCTGCGACGAATCCCTCTGGACGAGGCAGATGAAACAGGACGTGGCAAGGCAACAGCAGGTGTAGTAGACACGACTCCAACTAGTAGGCACAGGAACAAGAACACAGCACGGGATATAGGAACAGGTAACAGGGCATGGGTAACAACTGGAACGGGAAACACTAAGGGACCATTTGCAAGACAGACTAGGAAATGCTAACAACGCTCTGGCATGGATCAGAAGGGCTGGGGCCTTCTTATAGACCAGGAAATCATGTGGTTGATAATGATGATTGTTTTACAGGTGCGCGCGCTGGCCCTTTAAGAGTGGGCACGAGTGTGCGCACGCACACTACAGGACACAGCAGACCGGAGTGGAAGTTGCTAGGAAGGAGATGGGAACCAGCGCTCACGGATCCATGGCTATTGGCGCCGAGAGGTGAGTAAACCCGACGGCCCGTGGCCATGGACGCTACAATAAGGATCCGAGAACAGCTCCAAGAAGCTTGTCGGGAAGGAGGCCTCCCTAGTCCGGTCTCTACTTTGCAGCGACCCCTGCTGTCCTCTGATGCCGACCCTCCTAAGGAGTCTGTAAGGATGGACCAGTGTAAGCTTTCTACCCAGGAGAGAGAATGCAGATGCACTTCAGGACTCTGTCTATATTGCGGCCTCGGAGGCCATCTTGTGCGTCTGTGTCCCCAAAAGCCCCAAAGCCTAGGGTTGGTAGGAGAGACAACCTTGGGTAAAGAAGGACTTTCATCTAAATTATCCATCCCATGACCATAGTGTCCGGCGAGAAAACACATCGGATCTCTGCGTATCTGGACTCTGGATCCACTGCTAATTTCAGTCGTAGAGACCTGGTGGATCGTCTCCAATTGCCCACTACCCCTCTGGAGAGGCCGTTGGTGGTTGCATCTGTGAATGGACTACCTCTGCCAGACCCAGTTATAGCTGTGACCAAGCTGCTGAGGATCCAAGTAGGAGCTCCCCACTCTGAGCTCCTCTCGTTCTTTGTCTTGTCCAAAGCCGTTAACCCAGTGCTGCTGGGCCTGCCTTGCCTCCGACCAGAGGCGTAGCTAGGTTCTCCAGCACCCGGGGCAAAGATTCAGTTTGGCGCCCCCCCCCCAACCTCTTTCCCGACATCTCCTTCCCCCTCGCCGTGTTTGTTTTCTCTACCAATCGACGTGTCATTTCTTTTCCACATTTCTTTCTATGTAACGCGAACATAAAAACATTTGTACATTTTACAAGCAATATGGTTCTATACACAACACCAGAACCAAGCTTAGTACATATATACAGCCCCAGAACCAAGCTCAGTACATAAATACAACACCAGCACAAATACAGCTCAATTTAGTGCAACCCCTTCCATATAGGTGTGTACGGCTTAAAACTACAGCTCCCAGCATGGCCCGAACAATGGTAAGGATATGCTGGGAGATGCTGTTTCACAAAAAATAAATCATATCATAATCACACCACCCATCATCTCACTGCAGATCATACAGTGACTACAGTGCTGATTAGAGGCAGAATGAACATTTACATCAAGTGACTCACCGGTGACGTCTCAGATTCTAGTTATTTTTCTCCATCCGGTCCAGACCTCTATGATGAATTCTCCCGGCCACAGCCCATTTCTGCAGTTTGCCGCTCACATGTCTTCAGCTTCTCACTAGAGATGAGCGAACTTATGAAAAGTTCGGTCCGGCTGGTTCGCCGAATTTCATGAAAAAGTTAGATTCGGACCGAAGTAGTTCTGACCGAACCTGTAATTCAAGAAAGCCCCTAAAAATCGTGTATTACACTGTGTAAAAGCCCTAGAAGCCCTGTATAACACGCTTAGGTCACCCATGAGTGTATCCAAGTACTTTTGAGCTGTCTTTAAGGCAAAGTTAGTGTCAAAGTTACGCCAACATGTATGGCTATAGGAAAACTGATGGGACACAGTGATAACTAACAGAAACCACTGCATGTTGTATGCTTAATGCATTGTTAACAAAGGTACAAAAATTAACCATTTTTGGCGGCAGATACATGCCAGGGTTCATACATATAAGGTGGTAAAAGAAGAAGCAATGGTTTTGACAAGCCCTCAAAAAATTTACCCTTTATGGTGGCAGATGCCTGCCGGGGTTCATCCATACATGGATGTAAAAGCAACAATCAATGGCTTTTCACAAGCCCTCCAAAAATTTACCCTTTTTATTGGCAGATGCCTGCCGGGGTTCATCCATACATGGATGTAAAAGCAACAAGCAATGGCTTTTGACAAGCCCTCCAAAAATGTACCCTTTTTATTGGCAGATGCCTGCCGGGGTTCATCCATACATGGATGTAAAAGCAACAAGCAATGGCTTTTCACAAGCCCTCCAAAAATTTACCCTTTTTATTGGCAGATGCCTGCCAGAGTTCATCCATACATGGATGTAATGTAAAAGCAACAAGCAATGGCTTTGGACAAGCCCTCCAAAAATTTACCCTATTTATTGGCAGATGCCTGCCGGGGTTCATCCATACATGGATGTAAAAGCAACAAGCAATGGCTTTTGACAAGCCCTCCAAAAATTTACCCTTTTTATTGGCAGATGCATGCCGGGGTTCATCCATACATGGATGTAAAAGCAACAAGCAATGGCTTTTCACAAGCCCTCAAGGCCTGCTTGTAGCAGACGGCAGTGGAGGTGTATTGGTGGTAGTAGAGGTAGCCAACGGACAGCAAGGGTGGTGGTAGTAGTAGTAGCCGCACATTAAAAGACACTGCACAATCACAGGACGAAGCCCTGTGGTGGGGCAGGCCTGCTTGTAGCAGACGGCACTGGGAGTGGATTGGTGGTAGTAGAGGTAGCCAACGGACAGGATGGGTGGTGGTAGTAGTAGTAGTAGTAGCAGCACATTAAAAGACACTGGACAGTCACAGGACAAAGCCCTTTGGTGGGGCAGGCCTCAGGCCTGCTTGTAGCAGACGGCAGTGGAGGTGTATTGGTGGTAGTAGAGGTAGCCAACGGACAGCACGGGTGGTGGTAGTAGTAGTAGTAGCAGAACATTAAAACAGACTGGACAGTCACAGACAAAGCCCTGTGGTGGGGCTGACCTCAGGCCTGCTTGTAGCAGACGGCACTGGGGGTGGATTGGTGGTAGAAGGCACATTAAAGATAGAGTAGACAGGACAGAATCCCGTAGTAGCAGGCGGCAGTAGCAGGCGGCAGCATCAGCAGCAGCAATGTCAGATCTAATCAGTGGCATCAGGCACAGGAGTTTTAAAATCCTCACCGATCCACGCTTGATTCATTTTCAGAAACGTGAGATTTTCCAAGCTGTTGGCGGACAATCTTGTTCGCTTAGGGGTGACGAAGCCCCCTGCCGCGCTGAATACCCTCTCTGACGCTACACTGGACGGTGGACAAGACAGTACACCTATGGCAAACTGGGCCAGTTCTTGCCAATAATCCAATCTGCTGACCCAGAAGTCCATGGGGTCTGGGATCAGGATTTCTGACGGAGAAAGGGCACAGTCCAGGTACGAGTGAACCTGGTTGTTTAGGTGCTGGTGATGGTGAACATCCCTTTGGTGACTACGATGTGTGTCAGGTCGGGGTATTGGAGGTAAAAATGTTGTCATCATATTTTCCAAACTGAATTGGCTGCTGCCGCTGCTGCTGCCACCTATTGCAGAGGTAGCTCTGCCAGAGGCGGTGGAACGATGAGACACTGGGGAGCGGAGAGTGGCCCCCCGGTCAGACATGCTTGCAGCAGGTGTTTGCCGTTTGAAAGCCGTTACAAGCTGGCTGCATAGCTTCTCTCGATAATAAGCCAATTTTGCCTCCCTCTCGGAAGGCGCAAAAAACTCCCCCATTCTGGCTTTATACCGAGGGTCTAAAAGTGTGGCTATCCAGTACTCATCTCTTTGCTTCATGCTAACAATACGACAGTCAGCACGCAAGTAACGAAGCATTCAGCTCGCCATCCTGGCCAGCGTTTCAGAGGGCCCGGTTGGTTCCATCTCCGCCCCATACTGCCATGGTTGTCCATCATCAAGGTCGTCGTCAGACTCGTCATCATCATCACTGTCATTCACGGTTTTCCGCTGTTCGTACAGACGGTCCAACATGTGCAGGGTGGAATTCCAGCGTGTTGGAACGTCGCAAATCAGGCTGTGTTCTGGGAGAATGTTTTGACGCTGCAAGTCCAGGAGGGCATGCTTAAATGCATACGAACGTCTAAAGCGAACGCGAACGCAAACCCTCCTAGACATGGCCAGCACACCCTTCAAACCAACATATGACTTTAAGAAGCGTGTTATGACCAGACTGATCACATGTGCCATGCAAGGAGCGTGTGTCAGGTGACCTAGACGCAGTGCAGACACAACGTTCTTCCCATTATCAGAGATAACATTGCCCAATGTGAGTTTCAGAGGAGACAGCCAGCATGCGATTTCCTCCTGTGTGGCTTTTCTCGCCGAGGCTCAGCAGGTGTAAGACAGCGTTGTGGCGCTTCACCTTGCACCTATGAAAAGAGGAGGGAGGAGGAGTGGAAGATATGCTGTGTCCTGTCGGGGACGGGAATACCTCCACTGAGGAGGGCAAGGAGGAGGAGTAGGAGGAGGTGGATGGTAGGCGCCTGGTGTCCGGAGTTGAACCAGAAAGATACAAGCGTGGAGGTGGTAATGCCTGGCATTGCTGCGGTGGTGCATCGGACTGCAAAATATTGACCCAGTGGGCCGTGAAAGACATGTACTGTCCCTGCCCATAGTTGCTGCTCCACGTGTCGACGGTGGCATGTACCCTGCTGCACACGGATAATTGCAAGGACTGGCCCACCTTTTCCTCCACGTGCTTGTGCAAGGCAGGGACAGCTGTTTTGGAGAAGTAATGGCGGCTAGGTATTCGCCACCTAGGCTGAGCGCACACCATCAATTACTTAAAGCCGGCGGAGTCGACCAGGTGGTACGGCAGCGACTGCACCACCAACAACTTAGCCAGGTGTGAATTAAGCCGCACGACAAGTGGATGACTGGGTATATATTGTTGCTTATTGGACAATGATTCCGTAATGGATAACTGACGGGACGTAGGAGGAGCACTAGATGACAGTGATGATGATGACAACGAGATGGTGGATAAGGCCTGGCTACTACTTAGATGACAGGGACTCGGAGCAGCAGAAGCGGCAGAGGGGTCTTCATTAGATGTACATGATGGTGGGGCAAGTCGATTGTCCCACATGGCCTTGTGATGCCGCTCCATGTGTTTACGTAGAGCGGTAGTTCCTACATTGCTGCCATGCCCACGCCTTACTTTCTGCTTGCAGATACGGCACTGTGCCATGTTTTCGTCCTCCGGGAAGGTACAGAAAAATTGCCACACGGCAGAGTACCGTAAAGAGGTAGTACCATGTCCACCACCACCACCACTAGCACCAGAGCTTGCCCCTTGTCTGGCAGGCTTTTTTTGGGAGCCTACACCAGTAGCAGCAGTATCACCGTCACCGGCTCCTGAGCTGACCCTACCGCTCCAACGTTTTGCAGATTTACTTCTGCCCTTACCTCGGCTTGGCTGTTTATCACTGCCAGTGCTGCCACTACTACTCTCCTCCTCTGACGCCGTCATCAGCTCGTCACCTGGTTCCCACGTCCTGTCTAAAACAACATCATCATCATCATCATCGCCCTCCTCATCATCCCCGCCACTTCTGTCACTGTGTTGTGAATGTGATGTGACATCATGGCGGGCTCCATGCCCCCCCTCATTACTGCGTCTGCCACCACGGCTACCACCAACACCCCCACTACCACAGCTATGCGTCTCGGACACCGCTTCCACCTCCACCGCCGCAACACACTCCGTTGGCTGACTCGCGGAAAACAAATCATCATCACTATGTTGTTCAGTATCTTCCTTTGCACCCGAGGAGATGTCTCTTAGGACTCTCAGGAAAGATGGCTTCCCGCTAGGAAGGGGGAGTGAAGACATAGATGATGGAATGGAAATGCTAGAAATACCCATATTACTACTGCCACTGTGCCAAGGAACTGTAGAGGATCTGGAATCCAACGATGAAACCTGGCTTGAAGCCAGATCGTCAGAGTCTTCCTGCTGAGATGACCGCGAGCAAGCCAACCAGTCCACAATGGCCGTATTGTCTGAAGTAACCCGCCCACCGGAGGAGATGGACAAGTCTGGCTTGCTGATACTGCTACTACTACCAGCAGGCACATGGCTGCTGCTACTAGTAGAACTGGGCACATGTCTTGTGCCAAAAATGCTGGTACTCGGTCTGGCACCAACAGATCCAACATTTGGACTGGAAGAGGACATGGCATGGGTGTTTTTTCCTCTACCCCGTCCTTTCACAACCTTTTTTTTTACCAGACATTTCACTGCTGAATTGTAATTCGGACTGGCGGAAAATCAGTGACTCATAAGGTGCCAGTCAGTCGGGGAATGCTGGGCGTTGTAGTACTACAAAGGCTGCCAGTATTGCAAGTTGGATGTTAACCCATGCAACGGGGATGAGCCCCTTCTAAAAGCTTATTCACACACTGGCTTGGCAAATGGCAATGAATGAGAATTTCTATCAGCCACGGTGCACTCAGGGAATGCTGGGCATTGTAGTACTACAAAGGCTGCCTGTATTGCATGCTGGATGTTAACCCATGCAACGGGGATGAGCCCCTTCTAAAAGCTTATTCACACACTGGCTTGGCAAATGGCAATGAATGAGAATTTCTATCAACCATGGTGCACTCAGGGAATGCAGGGCGTTGTAGTACTACAAAGGATGCCGGTATTGCAAGTTGGATTGTTAACCCATGCAACGGGGATGAGCCCCTTCTAAAAGCTTATTCACACACTGACTTGGCAAATGGCAACGAATGAGAATTTCTATCATCCACTGTGCCCTCAAGGAATGCTGGGCGTTGTAGTACTACAGCTGCCTACCTGGATTGCAAGTTGAATTGTTAACTCATGCAACAGGGATGAGCCCCTTCTAAAAGCTTATTCACACACTAGCTTGGCAAATGGCAATGAATGAGAAATTCTATCAGCCACTGTGCACTCAGGGAATGCTGGGCATTGTAGTACTACAGCTGCCTGCCTGGATTGCAAGTTGGATTGTTAACCAATGCAACGGGGATGAGCCCCTTCTAAAAGCTTATTAACACACTGGCTTGGCAAATGGCAATGAATGAGAATTTCTATCAGCCACTGAGCACTCAGGGAATGCTGGGTGTTGTAGTACTACAGCTGCCTGCCTGGATTGCAAGTTGGATTGCTAACCCATGCAACGGGGATGAGCCCCTTATAAAAGCTTATTCACACACTGGCTTGGCAAATGGCAATGAATGAGAATTTCTATCAGTCACTGTGCACTCAGGGAATGCTGCGCGTTGTAGTACTACAGCTGCCTGCCTGGATTGCAAGTTGGATTGTTAACCCATGCAACGGGGATGAGCCCCTTCTAAAAGCTTATTCACACACTGGCTTGGCAAATGGCAATGAATGAGAATTTCTATCAGCCACTGTGGACTCAGGGAATGCTGGGCGTTGTAGTACTACAAAGGCTGCCTGTATTGTAAGTTGGATTGTTAATCCATGCAACGGGGATGAGCCCCTTCTAAAAGCTTATTAACACACTGGCTTGGCAAATGGCAATGAATGAGAATTTCTATCAGCCACTGTGCACTCAGGGAATGCTGGGCGTTGTAGTACTACAGCTGCCTGCCTGGATTGCAAGTTGGATTGTTAACCCATGCAATGGGGATGAGCCCCTTCTAAAAGCTTATTTACACACTGGCTTGGCAAACGGCAATGAATGAGAATTTCTATCATCCACTGTGCCCTCAAGGAATGCTGGGCGTTGTAGTACTACAGCTGCCTGCCTGGATTGCAAGTTGAATTGTTAACTCATGCAACGGGGATGAGCCCCTTCTAAAAGCTTATTCATACACTGGCTTGGCAAAAGGCAATGAATGAGATTTTCTATCAGCCACTGTGCACTCAGGGAATGCTGGGCGTTGTAGTACTACAGCTGCCTGCCTGGATTGCAAGTTGGATTGTTAACCCATGCAATGGGGATGAGCCCCTTCTAAAAGCTTATTCACACACTGACTTGGCAAATGGCAACGAATGAGAATTTCTATCATCCACTGTGCCCTCAAGGAATGCTGGGCGTTGTAGTACTACAGCTGCCTACCTGGATTGCAAGTTGAATTGTTAACTCATGCAACAGGGATGAGCCCCTTCTAAAAGCTTATTCACACACTAGCTTGGCAAATGGCAATGAATGAGAAATTCTATCAGCCACTGTGCACTCAGGGAATGCTGGGCATTGTAGTACTACAGCTGCCTGCCTGGATTGCAAGTTGGATTGTTAACCAATGCAACGGGGATGAGCCCCTTCTAAAAGCTTATTAACACACTGGCTTGGCAAATG
The DNA here is from genome assembly GCF_050947455.1 of Rhinoderma darwinii. Classification (NCBI taxonomy): domain Eukaryota; kingdom Metazoa; phylum Chordata; class Amphibia; order Anura; family Rhinodermatidae; genus Rhinoderma; species Rhinoderma darwinii. Next base: position 89,097,579 of record NC_134692.1, on the reverse strand, counting down.
GCAATGAATGAGAATTTCTATCAGCCACTGAGCACTCAGGGAATGCTGGGTGTTGTAGTACTACAGCTGCCTGCCTGGATTGCAAGTTGGATTGCTAACCCATGCAACGGGGATGAGCCCCTTATAAAAGCTTATTCACACACTGGCTTGGCAAATGGCAATGAATGAGAATTTCTATCAGTCACTGTGCACTCAGGGAATGCTGCGCGTTGTAGTACTACAGCTGCCTGCCTGGATTGCAAGTTGGATTGTTAACCCATGCAACGGGGATGAGCCCCTTCTAAAAGCTTATTCACACACTGGCTTGGCAAATGGCAATGAATGAGAATTTCTATCAGCCACTGTGGACTCAGGGAATGCTGGGCGTTGTAGTACTACAAAGGCTGCCTGTATTGTAAGTTGGATTGTTAATCCATGCAACGGGGATGAGCCCCTTCTAAAAGCTTATTAACACACTGGCTTGGCAAATGGCAATGAATGAGAATTTCTATCAGCCACTGTGCACTCAGGGAATGCTGGGCGTTGTAGTACTACAGCTGCCTGCCTGGATTGCAAGTTGGATTGTTAACCCATGCAATGGGGATGAGCCCCTTCTAAAAGCTTATTTACACACTGGCTTGGCAAACGGCAATGAATGAGAATTTCTATCATCCACTGTGCCCTCAAGGAATGCTGGGCGTTGTAGTACTACAGCTGCCTGCCTGGATTGCAAGTTGAATTGTTAACTCATGCAACGGGGATGAGCCCCTTCTAAAAGCTTATTCATACACTGGCTTGGCAAAAGGCAATGAATGAGATTTTCTATCAGCCACTGTGCACTCAGGGAATGCTGGGCATTGTAGTACGACAGCTGCCTGCCTGGATTGCAAGTTGGATTGTTAACCCATGCAACGGGGATGAGACCCTTATAAAAGCTTATTCACACACTGGCTTGGCAAATGGCAATGAATGAGAATTTCTATCAGCCACTGAGCACTCAGGGAATGCTGGGTGTTGTAGTACTACAGCTGCCTGCCTGGATTGCAAGTTGGATTGCTAACCCATGCAACGGGGATGAGCCCCTTATAAAAGCTTATTCACACACTGGCTTGGCAAATGGCAATGAATGAGAATTTCTATCAGTCACTGTGCACTCAGGGAATGCTGCGCGTTGTAGTACTACAGCTGCCTGCCTGGATTGCAAGTTGGATTGTTAACCCATGCAACGGGGATGAGCCCCTTCTAAAAGCTTATTCACACACTGGCTTGTCAAATCGCTTATGAATGAGAATTTCTATCAGCCACTGTGGACTCAGGGAATGCTGGGCGTTGTAGTACTACAAAGGCTGCCTGTATTGTAAGTTGGATTGTTAATCCATGCAACGGGGATGAGCCCCTTCTAAAAGCTTATTAACACACTGGCTTGGCAAATGGCAATGAATGAGAATTTCTATCAGCCACTGTGCACTCAGGGAATGCTGGGCGTTGTAGTACTACAGCTGCCTGCCTGGATTGCAAGTTGGATTGTTAACCCATGCAACGGGGATGAGCCCCTTCTAAAAGCTTATTTACACACTGGCTTGGCAAATGGCAATGAATGAGAATTTCTATCATCCACTGTGCCCTCAAGGAATGCTGGGCGTTGTAGTACTACAGCTGCCTGCCTGGATTGCAAGTTGAATTGTTAACTCATGCAACGGGGATGAGCCCCTTCTAAAAGCTTATTCATACACTGGCTTGGCAAAAGGCAATGAATGAGATTTTCTATCAGCCACTGTGCCCTCAGGGAATGCTGGGCGTTGTAGTACGACAGCTGCCTGCCTGGATTGCAAGTTGGATTGTTAACCCATGCAACGGGGATGAGCCCCTTCTAAAAGCTTATTCACACACTAGCTTGGCAAATGGCAATGAATGAGAATTTCTATCAGCCACTGTGCACTCAGGGAATGCTGGGTGTTGTAGTACTACAGCTGCCTGCCTGGATTGCAAGTTGGATTGTTAACCCATGCAACGGGGATGAGACCCTTATAAAAGCTTATTCACACACTGGCTTGGCAAATGGCAATGAATGAGAATTTCTATCAGTCACTGTGCACTCAGGGAATGCTGCTCGTTGTAGTACTACAGCTGCCTGCCTGGATTGCAAGTTGGATTGTTAACCCATGCAACGGGGATGAGCCCCTTCTAAAAGCTTATTCACACACTGGCTTGGCAAATGGCAATGAATGAGAATTTCTATCAGCCACGGTGCACTCAGGGAATGCTGGGTGTTGCAGTACTGCAGCTGCCTGCTTGGATTGCAAGTTGGATTGTTAACCCATGCAACGGGGATGAGCCCCTTCTAAAAGCTTATTAACACACTGGCTTGGCAAATGGCAATGAATGAGAATTTATATCAGCCACTGTGCACTCAGGGAATGCTGGGCGTTGTAGTACTACAGCTGCCTGCCTGGATTGCAAGTTGGATTGTTAACACATGCAACGGGGATGAGCCCCTTCTAAAAGCTTATTTACACACTGGCTTAGCAAATGGCAATGAATGAGAATTTCTATCAGCCACTGTGCACTCAGGGAATGCTGGGCGTTGTAGTACTACAGCTGCCTGCCTGGATTGCAAGTTGGATTGTTAAGCCATGCAACGGGGATGAGCCCCTTCTAAAAGCTTATTCACACACTGGCTTGAAAAATGGTAATTAATGAGAATTTCTATCAGCCACTGTGCACTCAGGGAATGCTGGGCGTTGTAGTACTACAAAGGCTGCCTGTATTGCAAGTTGGATGGTAACCCATGCAACGGGGATGAGCCCCTTATAAAAGCTTATTCACACACTGGCTTGGCAAATGGCAATGAAGAATGGCAAATGGAGAATTTGTATTGCAATTTGGATGTTGAGAGTAGACTCCCGCTGTAGTGGATGAGCCCCTTCGATTGCTGGATTCCTGGCTTTTAGATTCCTAAAGCTTTCCCTTACTGCACAGAGATGCTATCCCTACAGCTCCTGTCTCTAAAATGGTCGCTGATGTCCGTGCATAGACTTTTATTGCAGGCTTGAGATCGCCCCTATGCTGCCTCCCGATTGGCTGGGAGAGCCGTTTGCAAGGCATTATGGGGTAGCCTGATGTCAGGTGATATTTTGAAATCCTCCATTTTAGATCTAACATGTGGCAGGTGCCAAAATGTAGCTGGGTTCGGCAGAACCCGGTGAAGTTCGGATTCGCTGCGAACCGAACTTTTCACGATGTTCGGACCGAAACCGGGTCCGGTTGTCCCGGTTCGCTCATCTCTACTTCTCACTTTTCCAACATTTCTACACCTATAAATAAAGATAAAGTTATCATTATACTACACACTACGCCCCTAAATATAATAGCGCCATACACTGCAGTTCTAATTATAATAGCACCATACATCATGTCCCACCCACACACTGTGCCCCCTGTAGATAGTGTCTGCCGTAGAGCGCCCTGTAGATAGTGCCTGCCATAGAGCCCCCTGTAGATAGTGCCCCCATATAGCCCACCCCTGTATATAGTGTCCCATAAATAACTCCCCCTATAGTGCTCTACAGATAGCCCACCCCTGTATATAGCCCCATGTAGATATAGCCCAGCCCCGTATATAGTGCTCCATGTATAGCTCAACCCTGTATATAGCCCCCTGTAGATATAGCCCACAACCGTATATAGTGCTCTACAGATAGCCCACCCCTGTATATAGCCCCCCTGTAGATATAGCCCACCCCTGTATATAGCCCCCTGTAGAAAAAAGCAGAGGATTGGAGCATCACTGTGAACAAATGCCTGACTAGGCTGGTGCAAAGCTTCAAAAATAAAGGAGTGACCTCTCCTTATGTGTTAGATATCCAAAAAAAGAACGTGAAGCAGCACTCAAAAAAGTGAATTTATTCATCCAACATGGAACCACAGCGTTTCACCTTCTCTATGAAGGCATTTTGAAAAGAGGAGGTGAAACGTTGTGGTTCCATGTTGGATGAATAAATTCACTTTATTTGAGTGCTGCTTCAAGTTCTCTTTTTTGGATAGCCCCCCTGTAGATATAGCCTACCCCTGTATATAGTGCTCCACAGATAGCCCAATTCTGTATGTAGCCCCCCTGTAGATATAGCCCACCCCTGTATATAGTGCTCCACATATAGTCCACCCCTGTATATAGTGTTTCACAGATAGCCCACCCCTGTATATAGCCCCCCTGTACATATAGTCCACCCCTGTATATAGTGCTCCACTAGATATTCCACCCCTGTACATAGTGCTCCACAGATATCCCACCCCTGTATATACTATATACAGGGGTGGGCTATCTGTGGAGTACTATATACAGGGATGGACTATATGGACAGGGGGGCTATATACAGGGGTGAGCTTTCTGTGGAGCACTATAGGGGGAGCTATTTGTGGGATACTATATACAGGGGTGGGCTATATCTACAGGGGGACTATATACTGGGGTGGGCTATATCTACAGGGGGACTATAGCTACAGGGGGGCTATATCTACTGGGGGGCTATATCTACAGGGGGGGCTATATCTACAGGGGTGGGCTATATCTACAGGGGGCTATATCTACAGGGGTGGGCTATATCTACAGGGATGGGCTATATCTACAGGGGGGACTATATCTACAGGGGGACTATATCTATAGGGGTGTGCTATATCTACAGGGGTGGGCTATATCTACAGTGGTGGGCTATATACAGGGGTGGGCAATATCTACAGGGGGACTATATCTACAGGGGGACTATATCTACAGGGGTGGGCTATATCTACAGGGGTGGGCTATATCTACAGGGGTGGGCTATATCTACAGGGGTGGGCTATATCTACAGGGGGGCTATATCTACAGGGGGGCTATATCTACAGGGGGCTATATCTACAGGGGGGCTATATCTACAGGGGTGGGCTATATCTACAGGGGTGGGCTTTATCTACAGGGGTGGGCTATATACAGGGGTGGGCTATATACAGGGGGACTATATCTACAGGGGGACTATATCTACAGGGGGACTATATCTATAGGGGTGGGCTATATCTACAGGGGTGGGCTATATCTACAGGGGTGGGCTATATCTACAAGGGTGGGCTATATACAGGGGTGGGCTATATACAGGGGGACTATATCTACAGGTGGGCTATATCTACAGGGGGGGCTATATCTACAGGGGTGGGCTATATCTACAGGGGTGGGCTATATTCATGGGTGGGCTATATCTACACGGGGCTATATACAGGGGTGGGCTATATTTACAGGGGGCTATATACTATATAGCCCCCCCTGTAGCTATAGCCCACCCCTGTATATGGTGCTCCATAGATAGCCCACCCCAGTATATAGCCACCCCTGTAGATAGACACCCCCATAGATAAAGCCCCCCGCATGTAGATAGAGCCCCCCCAGTAGATAAAGTCCCCCCGTAGATAAAGCCCCCCCGTGTAGATAAAGTCGTCCCCCCATAGATAAAGCCCCCTCCCGTGTTCATAAAGTGCCCCCTCCATAGATAAAGCCCCCCCCCCGTGTAGACAAAGTTCCCCCCGTAGATAAAGTCTCCCTTGTAGAAACAGCCACACACTTTTATTACAATTAAAAAAAACAAAAAAACTTTTTAAACTCACCTTAATCCCGCTCCCACGCCGTCCGGCAGCCATGGAGACCTGCTCTCTTCTGCGCAGGTCTCCTGGGGGTTGAACGCAGCATGTATGAAAGGCACTGATTGGCTGGACAGGATGACTTTCCCTGTCAGTCAGCGCCTTTCATCGACGGAAGCTTCACTGGTACAAAAGGTACCAGTCGCTTCACTCGTGGAAAGGCGCTGAATGGCCGGGCACGGAACGTGCCCGGTGATTCATTTCTTCTAATTGTACCTGTGTCCTATAGACACAGGTACAATTATAGTGCAGGAGGAGGTGGCGCTGGCACCCCCCTCTAAGCTGCGCCCGGGCACATGCCCCGCCTGCTCCCCCTAGCTACGCACCTGGCTCCGACTACATGCCCCAGTCCTAGACTGGAACTCTGGAGAAGTTCTCCAGTGGGGTCACGAGTGTCACAACCATTGCCTGGTACAGATTCGTTCAGCTCAGCCTCCCCTGTTTCAGTCATTGTCAGGATTACCTGGTCATTATGCTGCATTTTTGGACGTCTTCAGCAAGAGGGAGGCAGAGACGCTGCCCCCACACCGGGCGCATGACTGTCCTATCAAGCAGATTCCTGATGAATTCCTTCCCCATGGTAGGGTACATCCTCTCTCCTTGCCAGAGACTCTGTCCATGTCCGTCTATGTTAAAGAGAACTTGGAGAGGGGCTTCATATAGAAGTCTTCCTCCCCGGCAGGAGCCAGGTTCTTCTTTGTTAAGAATAAAGATTGTTCCCTGCATCATTGTATCGACTACCAGGGTCTCAACTATTTCACAGTGAAAAATAAGTATACGTTACCATTAATCTCAGAACTGTTTGATCGTATACGTGGTGCCAAGATTTTTTCAAAACTAGACCTGCATGGGGCTTACAACCTAATCCGGATTTGCCGGGGTGACGAATGGAAGACTGCATTTAACACCTGTGACGAACACTATGAATATCTAGTAATGCCCTTTGGCATGTGTAATGCTCCCGCGGTCTTCCAGGAGTTTGTTAATGACATCTGTGACCTCCTCTATGTTTGTGTAGTAGTCTATCTTAATGACATCTTGATTTTTTCTCCAGATCCTATGACTCATCAGAGACATGTCCGTCAAGTTTTGCTGTGGTTAAGGGAGAATCATCTGTATGCCAAGTTGGAGAAGTGCGTGTTTGAGAAAGTAGCCCTTCCTGGGCTACATTGTCTCGAATTGAGGTCTCGAGATGGATCCTGAAAAGGTAAAGACTGTCCTGGAATGGCCATGCCCTCAAGGCTTAAGGGCCATACAGCGCTTTCTGGGATTCGCCAATTTTTACAGACAGTTTATCCCAAACTTCTCCTCAATGACTTCTCCTATCTCTAACCTCACCAAGAAGGGCAGGAACGCCAAGGTGTGGACTCCTGAGGCAGAGTCTGCATTCAATAGCCTGAAGAGTGCCTTCACGTCAGCCTCTATCCTCCATCATCCGGATGTTTCTCTACAGTTCTCGTTGGAGGTGGACGCCTCCTCTGTCACTGCTGACGCACTCCTCTTCCAGAGAGGTTCCATGGGCAAGTCGATGGTATGTGGATATTTCTTTAAGCTCTTCTCTTCCGCAGAACGCAACTACTCGATTGTGGATCGGTAGTTACTGGCCATCAAATTGGCTCTGGAGGATTGGAGACATCTACTAGAGGGCGCAGCTCATCCCATCCTGATTTTTACGGACCACAAGAATTTCACCTATCTCCAGACGGCCCAACGGCTGAATCCTCGTCAGGCCAGGTGGTCGCTATTCTTTACCAGGTTCCAGTTTGAGCTCCATTATTGCCCGGCTGACAAGAATGTGAGGGCCGATGCCTTGTCCAGATCTTTTGAGATAGAGGACACCATGGAAATTCCACAGAATATTATTGACTCATCTTGCATTATCTCTGTCAACCCCCTGCAAGTTGGGGACATTCCTCCAGGGAGGACTTTTGTGCACCTGGCTGACAGAGGGAGAATCCTCCGCTGGGGACACTGCTCTAGGCTGGCCGAGACCCGATTGCCCTTCATTTCTGGTGGCCCACGCTGCCCAAAGACATTATGGACTTTGTTTCTTCTGGCTTAGTGTGTGAAGCTAACAAGGTCGTTCACTCCAGACCTGCTGGTCTGCTCCAGCCATTGCCTGTGCCCGATGCTCCCTGGCAGCATATCGCTATGGACTTAGTTATAGACCTGCCTCCCTCTGCGGGATGCAGTACTGTCTGGGTGGTGGTGGACCGATTTTCGAAGATGGCCCACTTCGTTCCGCTGACCGGTCTTCCGTCTGCTCCTCAACTGGCCAACATTTTCGTCCAACACATCTCCCCCCGCGGCATATTATGTCTGATCAGTTCATCTTGAAGTTCTGGAGAGCCCTCTGCAGACTCCTCGGTGTGAAGTTGGACTTTTCCTCAGCCTACCATCCTCAGTTCAATGGTCAGGTCGAGAGGATCAATCAGATCTTGGAGAACTACCTACGCCACTTCATCTCCAAGGAGCATGATGACTGGGTGCAGCTGCTTCCATGGGCTGAGTTCTCATATAATAATCACACCAGCGAGTCCACAAGGAATATACCATTCTTCATTGTCTACGGCCAACACCCACAAATTCCCCTCCCGTTGCTCGATACGTCCGAGGTACCAGCGGCTGACTCTGCTTTTAGAGACTTCCTGTAGATCTGGCAGCAGACTTGATCTTCCATCCTACTGGCATGAAACGGAAGGCTGACACAAGGAGAAGAGATCCTCCTCAATTTCTCCCTGGCACGAAGGTCTGGCTGTCCTCTAGGAATATCCGACTAAGTGTGCCATCATACAAGTTTGCTCCATGATTCCTCGGACCCTTCAAGATCCTACAGCAGATCAACCCTGTCGCCTACACGCTTCGGCTGCCTCCTACCATCAAGATCCCCAACTCCTTCCATGTTTCCCTGATGAAGCCGGTGGTTCTGTACCGCTATACCAAGACTCCTATCCCTGCGGTTGCCTCCAGGGTTCTTCAGACACCTTTGAGGTTATGGAGATCCTAGACACTAAAAAAGTAAGAGGAAGAACCTTTTATTTAGTAGATTGGAAGGGTTTCGGTCCAGAAGAGAGGTCCTTGGAGCCAGAACAGAATCTCAATACTCCTATGCTCATTAAGAGGTTTCTCTCTCATTCTGGTCCCAAGAGGAGAGGGCATAAGAGGGAGGATACTGGAATATACATGGTCGCTGACCATGAACTCCTTCCATCCAGTCGACGCCCTTCTCTCCGGGGATGTCTGCACATACGGCCGTCCTGTTCCACAGTGACCACCAGGGTGCACTCGCGAGCTCAGTCCAGACTTAAGAACCCAAAGCGCATGCAGGTGCGAGATTGAGCTGATTGCTCCCAGAGCACCCTGGGCTATAAGAATGGCTGTGCCCCTTCCTCCCATGCCTCAGCATTGTTGTCGTACCCAAAGTTTGTCTATGCAAATGGTCTCCTAATTGTTTTCCAGTTCCCAGTGTTCGCCGTACCTGTATCCTGTATCCCGTGCTATTCTGGTCAAGTGCCGTACTGAGCTGTAGTCGTGCTGTGCTGTATTCCACGCCTGACATCTACCTGCTGCCTAGTCCCAGCCGAGCCTGCCTTGCTACTGTCCAAGCTGCCACAGGTACGCTTTATGAACTATAGACTGTGACCTGCGCCCTGTTGGCCAGCTGCCATACCATCAAGGCGGTACGGCCCAGTGGGTCCACAAACCCAACGTGATCCCTGTCCCGCGAGTCCATGCCTCTTTTAATACACGACAATATCTTGCTGGCCTTTGAAGCAGCTGATTGACATTGCATGCTGTTATTTAGCTTATGATCTATAAGTACACCCAGATCCTTCTCAACAAGTGACTCCCCCAGTATAGGTCCCGCTAGGACATATGATGCATGCAGATTGTTGGTGCCCAGATGCATAACTACATAACTTATCTACATTACACTTCATTTGCCAAGTGGATGCCCAAACACTTAGTGTGTTCAAATCAGCCTGCAATTTACGAACATCTTCCATAGACTGAACAATACTATATAACTTGGTGTCATTTTCAAAAATAGAAATAGTGCTATTAATCCCATCCTCTATATTATTAATAAATAAGTTGAATAATAGTGGTCCCAGCACTGAACCCTAGGGTACACCACTTATAACTGAGGACCATTCAGAGTAGGAACCATTGACTACAATTCTCTGGATACGGTCCTTGAGCCAAATCTCAATCCAATTACAAATTATACTTTCTTAACCTATAGTTCTTAATTTACCCATTAACCGTCTATGGGGCACAGTGTCAAATGCCCTTGCAAAGTCCAAAAATACTATATCCACAGTGACCCCTCTGTCTGACCTAGAGCCCTTTTTTGAAAATAGGCACCACATTTTCCCTGCGCCAATCCCATGGCACTATACCAGTCACTAGAGAATCTCTAAATATTATGAAGAGGGGGACAGAAATAACTGAACTAAGCTCTTTAAAGGACGGGTGTCGCGAAAAAATATTTTTTCATATCAATTTGCTTTTAGTGTTTTATTTAAAAAAAAATTATTTATTTGTGTGTTTGTGTTTTACTTTTTTTTATTTTTGCACTTTTTCTTGTCTATGGGGGCTGCCATTTTTTTTTTCATCTCTGTATGTGTCGATTAACAACACATACAGACATGGAATACGGCACATACAGCCCCATAGAGAATGCGAACGGGACCCGTTCCATTCACTATGCTGTACGCCGTCTGTGTGGGAACGGCGCATGCGCCGCTCCCACACAGTCCAAGTGGAAGGTCTTCGGCCGAGCGACGTCCGGCGCCATTTTCTTGTGGACCGAAAGCCGCGGCCGGACAGTAAGATTACTACTTCCGGTCGCGGCTTCCAGACTTGTGTTCTAATGCAAGCACTTGGAGCGGAGGGAGCAGACGGAGCGGACGGACCGGAGGGAGCGGCGGCGGCAGGAGCAGGTAAGTTATTTCTGTGTATGTACGTGTTTTACTGTGTGTTTACTACTGTATGTAAACCTACTACACTGTGTGTTAGCTCAAAAAATGGCGACACACAGTGTAGGAGTTTTGACCGTTCAATCCCCTCCTTTCTCCTGGAACTAGCCAGGATAAGGGAGGGGAGATTCTGTGAGCTCACTAGAGCGAGTGTGTTTTCTCAAATTTTGCAGCATAAAGCAATGTGGTTGCTTTACAACATGCCAATGCTGCAATTTTGGGAATTGCTCCATCTAGTGACCAGCACTGGGAAATGCTATAAATTAGAATCTAATTTATAATATTTCCTGATTCGTGAAAAAATTAAAAAATTTAGAACAATGTTTAATCATTTATACACTAACTGTTTAACTAAAAAAAAATTAAAAAAATTTCTAGCGACACATTCCCTTTAAGAAATCTAAGGTGTAACCCATCTGGCCCCAGGGCCTTGTGTACATTTATTTTTATTTAACTTAACTTGGACCATATCTACATTCAGCCAATTCAGTATATCAACTGATATATTAACAGCACTGGCACCAGCTGCATCAGCTGCTCTTTCTTGTGTTGTATATACATAGCTAAAGAACCCATTTAGTAAGTTTGCCTTCTCTTTCTTCCCTGTGACCAACTCCCCATTATCATTATTTAGGGGTCCTATATGTTCAGACATTGACTGTTTTGCATTTACATACTTGAAGAATATTTTGGGATTTGTTTTACTATCATTGGCCACCTGCCTTTTCATTTTGTATTTTTGCTCATTTTATTACCTTTTTACAGATTTTATTAAGCTCTTTATAATTTACAAAGGCTACAGCTGTACCCTCAAATTTGTATTTTTCAAATGCCCTTTTTTTTGTCATATATTGCCCTTTTTATAGAAGGTGTAAGCCATGTGGGGTTTAATTTTAGTCGTTTATACTTGTTACCTACAGGAATAAATTTTGCACGATAATTACCCAAAGTAGATTTTAAAATCTCTCATTTATCATTTGTACCATTATTTGACATTAGTTCTTCCGTCTATATCCTGAATTGCAGCCCTCATCCTGGGGAAATTGGCCTTCTTAAAATTGAGTGTTTTTGCCCTCCCAGCCTGTGTTTGTTTTTTACAGTATAGGTAAAATATAACTCCTGTATTTTTCGGACTATGACGGTATGTTCACACGCAGTGTTTTCAGGCGTAATTCGGGCGTTTTACGCTTGGTATTACGCCTTAAAAAACGCCCCATATACGCCTACAAACATCTGCCCATTGCTTTCAATGGGAATTACGATGTTCTGTTCCCACGAGCCTTTATTTTACGCGTCGCTGTCAAAACATGGCGCGAACAATAACGGATCGTCAAAAGAAGTGTAGAATACTTCTTGGGAAGATTTTTGAGGCGTTTTTCATTGACTCAATTGAAAAACAGCTCCAAAAACGGCCGTAAAAAACGCTGCAAAAACGCAAGTTGTTAAAAAAAACATCTGAAAGTCAGGAGCTGTTTTCGCCTGAAAACAGCTCCGTATTTTCAGACGTTTTTGGTCACTGCGTGTGAACATACCCTAAGACGCACCTGACTTTAAGATGCACCCAGGTTTTAGACAACAGAAAATAGGAAAAAATTTCATATTTTACATCTTTTAGAAAGTAAAAACTATTGGTTAGAAAAAATATTTTGTTCAGCTTTACCACATTCGGTAACTTATATTTTTCCATCGTTTGAGCAATGTGAGGGATTCGTTTTTACGGGACGAGCTGTAGTTTTTATTAGCACCATTTTTTTGGTACATACGATTTGTTTATCACTTTTTATTTCATTCTTTTTAGCACTGTGGTGACCAAAAGACAACTATTCTGGGGTTTTAAATGTATTTATTTTTTACGCTGTTCACTGTGTGAGTCAAATAATGCTTTATTGTAATAGTTTCAGACTTTTACGGATGTAGCGACACCAATTTTTAAATTTTTACATTGTGCTTGTGGATAAATGGAAAATATTTTTTTACACTCATGAAAATGTATCTAACTTTTTTATTTTTTACACATTTTATTAGTTTGCCTAGGGGACTTGAACCAGCAATTATTGTACCAGCGATCACTGGTACAATAGGGATGTCACGATACCAGAATTTGGACTTCAATACCGATACTTCGTTTAGTATTGCGATTTCGATACCAATTTCAATACTTTTGCCAACAGTAATAAAAAAAAAATTCTTCCGTTTTCTGATGTGAGGCGCGACGTGTGATGAATTTTGAACGCGCCTCACTTTAATAGTAATCCCATCATGTTTCTCAGTCATAATGGGTTAATGTGCGAGGTACATGATGGGGTTAATTACTATTAATGTGAGGAACATGGAGGTTAAATTCATCGCACCTCGTGCCCCACATTAATAAGTGATAGAAAGCCGTGTTTATTTATTTTTTTACAGCGTACACATCATAAATAATGCAAAAAAATAGTTGTGCGCGCCATTACTGAATGTGTATATTTTATGTATTGAGACTTATTTTAATGTTTATTGTAAAAAAGGTGAATGTGTATTTTTTTTTAAATTTAACAATACTTTGTTTTTACTTTATTTTTAAACTTTAATGTACTGACATATATCAGATATATCCCAGTACATTAGCCTGTAGACAGATAGCACACAGGCTGTTGTTAGGTTATACCTCAGTATTCCCCAACAACAGGAAATATGGTAAGACAGCCCTGGGGTCCGTCAATAGACCCTGGGCTGTCTGCCCATATATGGTATGGCCCTCGATCGCGTCACAGGAATTCCCTGTGACGCGATCCAGGGGCATCCCCCCTGCTCATTTTCTCCTGAATGCTGCAGTCAGCTTTGATGGCAGCATTCAGGGGAATAGCGGCGGAGATGAGAGGTTTCTCTGATCTCCGCCGTTATAGAGCGGGGCTGCGGCTGTGTAATACAGCCATTGCCCCGCTCCTGACAGGAAGTGCGCGCGCGGTCAGCATGAGGAGGTGCGGCCGGCGCTGCACTAATGAGCGGCGGTTCAGGCACTGAGGACAGAACATGGGGGTGTTTTGTAGTGCGCCCGCCATGTTCTGTCTCCAGTGCCGCCGCTCATTAGTGCAGCGCCGGCCGCATCGCATCATCCTGACCCCGCGAACTTATCATGACTCAGGAGCGGGGCTGTGGCTGAATTACACAGCCGCAGCCGCGCTCCCATACATTCAGCTCAGCTCAGTATCGAAATACAGGAAATAGCGGTATCGAACCGTTTAGGGATGCACAGTATCGAAACAGTATCGAAGTTTCGATGCACCGTGCATCCCTATGGTACAATACGCTGCAATACATGGAAGAGTTACAGAAACAGCGTAACTCGCTGAGCTACGCTGTTTCAGTAACTCCCATACTAGTAAATGGCATTTACAGAAGCAGCATAGCATGCTACACTGTTTCCGTAACTACTATTCAGTTCTATGGGAGTTACAGAAACTGCGAAGCTCAGCGAGTTACGCTATTTCCGTAACTCGACCATGTAACCAGGAAGTGGCCGGAAGACAGCGGAGCCGGGTAAGATAGGGGGCCCCATTCTAGAAATAGATGCGGGTCCCAGAGGTGGATATGTCATAAATGTCCTTCATGGGAAAACCATTATAAATGCCGCGGTCACCATTGACCGCGGAATTTAACTAGTTAAACGGTCAGGAACAGTGCCATCGCTGTTCCTGGCATTTAGAGCAGCGTGTCAGCTGTAAAACACAGCTGACGACTGCAGTGTATGGAGCGGACTCAGCGCGTGAGCCCACTCCATACATCATCCCCTCCCCGCTCCATGATGGGCCGGCACATCACGGGTCGGGAAGGGTTAAGTAAGGAGCGGTCAGGGAGCCCGGCGCTGTTACTGAGGTTTTAACAAATATTGACATTCCAAACAATCTCTGTATTATTAGAATTGACCAGATCCAACAGAGCTTCACCTCTAGTCGAGTCTTCCACAAACTGGCCCATAACATTTTTGTGCAACAGGTTGAGGAAATTTTGCCCCTTGGCAGTTGAAGCCGAACCATGACACCAATTAATATCCCGGTAATTCAAATCTCCCATTATCACTACAGTACCACCCTTTGGACTTGAAAATTAAAAAAAAATATTTCCACAAGGAGTGGAAAAGAAAAAGCCCCCCAACATTTGTAAAGCAACTTCTGAAGAGTATGTAAATACCCCATATGTCGTCATAAACTGCTGTTTGGGCACATGGCAGGGCTTAGAATAGAAGGCGAGCCATTTGGCTTTTGGAGCGCAGATTTTGCTGCATTGGTTCCTCGGCACTATGCCACATTTGCAAAGCCCTAATGTACCAGTACAGTGGAAACTCCCCAAAAGTGACTCTATTTGGGAAACTACACCCCTTGAGGAATTCATCTAGATGTGTAGTGAGCATTTTGACCCCACAGGTCTTTCATAGTTTTTATTAGAATTGGGCAATGAAAATAAAATAAAAAATAAAGATATAGACTTAGCTCAACATTTTTAATTTTCTCAACAAATAAAGGACAAAAATAACCCCAAACATTTGTAAAGTAACTTCTCCAGAATATGGAAATACCTTATATGTAGTAATAAACTGCTGTTTGGGCACACGGCAGAGCTCAGAAGAGAAGGAGCGCCATTTGGCTTTTGGAGCACAGATTTTGCTGGATTACTTTCTTGGCACTATGTCACTTTTTCAAAGTCCCTGTAGGGCCAAAACTGGGAAAACTCACCAAAAGTGACTCCATTTGGGAAAAAGCACTCCCTCCACAGGTGTTTCATGGATTTTATTAGAATTTGGCAGTGAAAATAAAAATTACACTTCTTTCCTATAAGACATCGATTTAACTCCAAATTTTTTATTTTCTCAACAAATAAAAGGAGAAAAAGCCCCCAACATTTGTAAAGCAATTTCTCCCGAGTACAGAAATACCTGATATGTGGTCATAAACTGCTGCTTGGGCACACGGTAGGGCTCAGCAGAAAAGAGCGCCATTTGGCTTTTGGAGTGCAGATTTTGCTGTATTGGTTTCTAGGCACTATGTCGAACTTGCAAAACTCTTGTGGGACCAAAACAGTGGAAACCCCCCAGAAGTGACCTCATTTTGGAAACTACACCCCACAAGGTATTCACCTAGGGGCATAGTGAGCATGTTAACCCCGCATGTGTTTTCCAGTGTGCACATGTCAGTGTTGCGCTGATAGATGGTGTCCTTTCTTATCCCCGTTTTGGTACACACTCTGCACCTTTTCAGTTTGGAGAATTTTACTCGGAAAGTGTTGTCCTGGTATAATACGGGCAACCCCGCTTCCAACAGATATGTTTGGGCCCTCCCCTTCCAGGTTCCCTAATTTTAGGACCTTGATAAACAGAAGAAATGTTCCACTCTGGCCTACACAACTGCATTTTATTTTTCCTGACTTATGGGAGCCTTAACTTATTTTATTTTTTCATAGACGTAGTGGTATGAGGGTTGTTTTTTACGGGATGAGCTGTAGTTTATTGGTGCCATTTTGGGATGCATGCGACTTTTTGCGCACTTTTTCTGCTTTTTTTGGGAGGCGAAGTGACCAAAAAAACAGCATTTGTGGCATAGTTTTTGTTATACAGCGCTCACCATGCATTATAAATTACATATTAACTTTATTCTGCGTGTCAGTACGATTCCGGCGATATCTAAATTATACCACTTTTCTATGTTTTACAACTTTTTTCACAATAAAATTACTTTTGTAAAAAGAATGTATTTTTTCTGTCGCCATGTTCTGAGACCATAACTTGTACATTTTTTTGGTCTATGGAGCTGCATGAGGGCTTTTTTTTGCGAGACAATGTATAGTTTTATAGGTATAATTTTTGGATATATGCAACTTTTCAGTACATTTTTATTCCAATTTAAAGGAACAGTGTCACCACAAAATTTTTTTTCATGTCAGTTTTATGTTAGTGTTTTATTAAAAACGTTTTGATTTATTTGTGTGTTTGTGTGTTACTTTTTTCTATTTTTTCACTTTTTCTTCCCTATGGGGGCTGCCATTTTTTTTTCCATTTCTGTATGTGTCGATTAACGACACATACAGACATGGAATACGGCAGCCACAGTCCCATAGGGACTGCAAACGGGGCCCGTCCCATCCACTTCTGTGTACGCCGTCTGTGTGGGAACGGCGCATGCGCCGCTCCCACACAGTCCAAATTGAAATGCGCGCCGTCCGGCGCCATTTTCCTGTGGACCGGAAGTCGCGGCCGGACAGTAAGATTACTACTTCCGGTCGCGGCTTCCGGACTTGTGCACTTGGACCAGCGGCAGCAGACGGAGCGGACGGGCCGGAGGGAGCCGCGGCGGCAGGAGCAGGTAAGAGATTTCTATGTATGTTCGTGTTTGTGTGTGTTTACTACTGTATGTAAACCTACTACACTGTGTGTTAGCTCAAAAAATGGCGACACACAGTGTAGGAGGTTAGACCGTTCAATCCCCTCGTTTATCCCGGCACTAGCCAGGATAAAGGAGGGGGGGATTCTCAGAGCTCACTAGAGCGAGTGCTTTTTTCCCAATTTTGCAGAAAAAAGCAATGTGGTTGCTTTACCACATGCAATGCTGTAATTTTGGGAATAGCTCCATCTAGTGACCAGCACTGGGAAATATTATAAATTAGAATCTAATTTATAATATTTCCTGACTCGTGAAAAAAATAAAAAAAATTTGAACAATGTTTTATCACCTACACACTAAATGTTTAATTTAAAAAAAAAAATGTTTTGCTGGCAACACATTCCCTTTAAGCCAAATTGACCAAAAAACAGTAATTTTGGCATTGTTTCTATAGGTTTGTTTTTTTTACGCCGTTCACTGCGCGATAAATAACATAATATTTTTAAAGTTCAGGCCGGTATGGACGTGGCGATACCAAATTTGTATGGTTTATTTATTTTCTTTAATAATAAGGTAAAAAGTGTTTTATTTATGTAGTGCAATGTATTAGAACTGTCAGTCGTTCACTGACAGTAAGCCGACTAGGAGTTTGTGTTTTGTTTTTTTAATTTGAGTACTCGGTGTTTGTTTATTTTGCATATTAGTCAACTCTCTCTACCCGGCAAGAGAAAATGTTGATTTCCATACACTGGTTCTAATTTGGAAGTTGGTCTAATTTGCTTTTTCTTCCTTTTTTTGTCAAGTGACTGTTATATAAATAGTTTTTGCTGTACTCTGTTCTATTCTTTAAGGGAAGTGATACTTTAATACTTCTTTTTTGTCTTTTTGTTTTTTTGACCATAGCATGTCAAAAGTAATATTTTTTCAAGAATCATCAAGACATATACTGCTATAGGCCTATTCTAAATAAATTTTCATCTTCAGCCATGGCTGCTGAGGCGCAGTAGGAAGACTTATTAATAATGTCTTAAAGATGGGCTACAGTATAAAACTAGATCAGACAGGCATAAACCACACCAAACTTATCACAGTGGTGAACACTGTATGATAAATTTGTCGCATCTAGAAAGATGTGTTAGACACTTTTCTCTCCCTTACTCCACCTCAAGGCTTTTGCACCTTGCATCAATATTTTGCATCCAAAAAATATTGCACACTATTCACATATCTGGCGCATTTTACAACTCCTCTTAGCCACGACCATTTTTAGACACCATTTTTAAACTGTCCAGAAAAGTGCAAAAGTCTCTATAGCACATAATAAATTTAGCGCACGCCATGTATGCCCCTTAGTGTACTCTGGGTAGATGGATTTGTGCAGCTCATAATAATATTTCCTCATATTAGTGTCCTTATTTTGTCTTAGGTAGTGGTCTGAGAGGTTTTATTTAGTATAAAACACTTGGAAAGATAGTCCACCATTGAAAGTCTCAAGGAGTCAGGTGGTGGGTAACAGGAAGTTAGTTAGAGTTTAAGACGTTTTAATTCGTAACAGATTTTTTTTCAAGCTGTCTCACACCGGATAATGAGATCTATTGGTAGCATTACATTAAGGGACTTTGTTAATATTTGAGCATCTGAGCTCTCACTCTCCTAATAGAAATACTAATAAATTTCCCTATATGCTCTAGTGGGAGAAGAACATGGATGAGATGCTGACCCACTGGCATTGGAAGGATATGGTAGAGAGAACTGCAAAATAGTCAATCAACACATCATTGACTGAGGTGCTCAGCAAGGTCCTCATGAGTTGGTACTTCACATTATCAGACTATCATGTATCAACCTGTAAACTTTATCTAAATGTCTTTGAGAATGTGGTATGAGAGATGTGCATTATATCTGATGGGAATGTGTGAATGTTAAATTGACCCTTAAGTCAAAAGTTAAAGTTTAACTGTCCATTGCAAATGTATAGTCATAATACCTAGTGCCCTCCCCCTTAAACATTCTGCCGCAATTCCAGTCCCCCATGTCATCTTTCCAAAAGGGCCACTGCAGTCGCAGACTTCCCTATGCAGAGCATTCTTAGGAAGTCTGAGACACGCCCACTTTTCATTGCCCTTCGATGGACCAGTGCTAGCCATTATGGAAAGATTACAGTGGTGGTTGGAACGCTGGCACGGCCGCAAGATCGTTCAGAAGGATAGCACCAGGTATGATGACTACACACATTCAATACACAGTCAAATTTTTACTTTATTAAGGCAGCAGCATCCTGGAGTCACAGAACTCACATCTAGCATGTATTACTGAGAGGGACACACTCACGAGACAAGTCTAAAACTAGGAACAGGTTCCAAATGAAATATCAGGGGCTGCTAGATACTAGATTACGCACTGGAACAGACACAATTATTGGATACGGGATACAGGAAACCGGAACACTGGATAAAGGATACAACTAAGGGACCATTTGCAAAGACTAACATGGGCAGACACAACAACGCTCAGGCAACGAGAGGAACGGCAGAGCCCATTTTAAAGTCCAGGTTGTACATGGATTGGCTGGGGAACTTTGCACTGGTGCACGCGCTGGCCCTTTAAGGCCAGGAGTGAGAGCGCACACCTTACAGGCCATAGAGAGGAGCTGCAGCCGCGTATGCTGGCTTCTCAATGGGATGGAGACGCCGGCACGAAGAAAGTATCCTGCAGTCGCGGCTGCCGTAATAGGACGAGCCGGCGGTCAGCGACCACAGCCACAACAGTACCCCCCTGACATCTCCTCTTCTTAGGTCCAAAGCGTAAGAGGAACTTCTTGATGAGAGTTGGGGCATTCATGTTCTCTTCTGGGTGCCAAGACCTTTACTCAGGACCAAACCCTTTCTAGTCTACCGGATTGAAAGTCTTTCCTCCTACCCTCTTGTAGTCCACCTCAAAGTCGTCAGAAGAACCGCTGGGAGCAACTGTAGAACAAGGATATTTGCTGCAGCGGTTCAGGACCACAGGCTTTAAGTGTTACACATGCAACGAGTTGGGAATCCTAAGAGTAGGAGACAGACGAAGCTTATAGGACACAGGATTTATTTGTTGCAAGACCTCGAAAGGGCCGAGGGACTTTGGAGCGAATTTTTGAGAAGGCATCATGAGACAAATGTTTTTAGAAGATAGCCAGACCTTCATTCCAGAAGAAAACTGAGGAGGGACCCTTCTTTTACTATCAGCATATCTCTTCATGCGATCAACCGCCTGAAGGCTCGCAGACTTGGTTTGCTGCCAGATGTGAAGGAAACTCCCAAATGAAGAATTAGCTGCCGATACTTGAGTCATGGTTGGCACAGGAAGAGGAACTTGTGGATGCTGACTCTACACAATGTAGAATAGAGAAGAAGCAGTAGACTCACTAGTAAGGTTAATATATTAGAACTCTGCCCAAGGCAGAAGCTGTACCCGATTGTCATGTTGGGCAGAAACAAAATGACGACGATAATTTTCGAATATTTGATTGGTCCTTTACACTTGACCATTAGACTGGGTGATAGGCAGAAGAGAAATCCAACTTCACATTCAAGAGATTACACATGGCTCTCCAGAATTTGGACATGAACTGTACACCCCAGTTAATATGAAGGGGTATTCTATGAAGATGAAAGATGTGCTTCATGAACAGGTTGTCTAGACAGGGAGCAGCGGAAAGGCCAGTTAAAGGTATGAAATGTGCCATTTTGGAGAAACGGTCCACAACTACCTAGACAGTAGTACATCCAGCCGAAGTAGGAAGGTCTGTAATAAAGTAGATAGCAATGTGTTGCCAAGGGGCATTAGGCACTGGCAGAGGTTGAAGAAGACCAGCAGGTTTGGAATGGGCAGATTTGTGTAAGGAACAGTTTGTAAAGGAGGAAACATTTTCCACAAAAGCCCTAGGCAGCGTGGGCCACCAGTAATAATGATAAATAAAGCCCTAAGTCGGGGGCGTGGCCAACGACGGATATGAGCGGTGGCATGTTTTAGGTGCTCCGTACCCAGCTAAGGTTTTCCTATTATTATCCTGCTGACATACCGCCATAACTACTCTGAGACCCGGACAGCATACTCACCTACGGGGACACGCTGTCATGAACCGTACCAGGCAATCCTTGGCGGCTGAGCGGCAGAAGGAATACGCCTGGGCTGTTCCACAAGATGGCGCCAGCGCCTCTGCATCTTCACCGACTCCCTCCTCAGAGCTGGAACAGCTTGAACCTCCCCCAGCTCCAGAGTCAGAACTTACTTTTGCACAAGTGTCTTCCAGATTACTGGATGCGATTCAACTATCTACATCTTCCTTAACTGGCAGGATTGCAGAGGTAAAGACGGATGTAGGTCTTCTCAGGCAGGATTTGCAGAATTTAAGGGAAAGAGTGAGAGAGACAGAAGACAGAATCTCTGGATTGGAAGACAGAGTGGCTCCGCAGACATCAAAGCTGATTCAGTTGGATAAGGTGGCTGGTCAATGGGTGCAACGAGCAGACGACTTGGAAAACCGCCTCCGGCGCAATAATATTAGGATTCTGGGGCTACCCGAGCGTAGTGAAGGACGAGACCCCTGCACTTTTATAGAGGCCTGGTTTAAGGAAATATTACCGGACGCCATTTTGTCTTCTTCCTATACTATTGAAAGAGCGCATCGCGTGCCGTGCAGACCACCCGGGCAGACCACCTGGAGCTCCTCCGAGGCCCATGCTGGCTCGCTTACTCAGCAGCAGAGATCGAGACGCCATTTTACAAGCGGCGCGTAAACATGGAGAGATTCGTTTTCAGAATGCCACCATACTGCTATTTCCGGATTTTTCCACTGCATTACAAAAAACAAGGGCTTCCTTCGTGCAAGTCAAGAGGCAACTTCGGGACTTACAAATCTCTTACTCAATGGCGTTCCCGGCAAGATTGAGGGTGGTACATAAAGAAAAGATTATCTTCTTCACTGATGCGGCTGAGGCGGATGAGTGGCTGAGTTCTGTTGGTCGCTCCCCCCGCCGCTAACTTTTGCATCATCTGTTATCCCGGGGACGGTTCTATATGTTCGCCATGTCAACATTATCTGCCCTTGCGGGATATTGTCTGGGACTTTCAGATGAGTATATAACGTATGGATACTGTGATTTTGACATGCTGTTTGTCCTGCCGATGGTGGCCTTATCACGTACTTCACATATACTGTAGACGCAGATTTCTCCTGGAATAGTGGGCCTGAGAGCGTGACCCGCTGGTATCATCACTGTATTATTGTTCTTTTCTCCCTATATCCTCTAACGTGCATTTCTCTGATATACAATATGATGGAGATAGCGGAGAGCTGCCTTGGGTAGAATCAATCGAACCTGTTGCGGGCCCCTGGTAGGGATAGATATTGGGCAGCATTGTATAGCTAATGCCATGTTTTGATACTTGTAGTAGCGGTCAATACAATTCACACATAAGGAAACATAATGCTGGTTTTATCTTCTGTTATTTTTCTAACTTGTTCACCTATATCAGCTATAAGGTATATAGGTGATCCCCCGTTTGCCCACAAGATCACACCTGTGATATAACGTAACTTCAAAGCCCTGAAAGCTTCGGTTACAAACTGTTAGTACTGGTGTATTGTTCTTTGCACTAGCTGTTCATTTCGACAATTGATCTGTACTGTTATATAATGCAATAAGTGACATGACTCTGAATGTTTTATCTGTAAATGTGAGAGGCCTGGGAGACTCCCATAAAAGAAATCTAACGTTTTCCTTTATCCGCAACAATTAATATGCCTTCAGGAGACACACCTCACTCCCTCCACTGTTTATTGTCTGAATTGATCATGGATCCAGTGGTCGGCCCATTCCACTGACAGCTCCTATTCCAAAGGGGTTTCCATTTTAGTGCATAAGTCGCTTAGATGGGAACTGGATGTGGTACTGAAAGATCCAGAGGGCAGGTGGCTATTCATACGTGCTTGGATAGAGGGACATCCTTTTGTGCTGATTGGACTTTATCTTCCACCACCGGCCCCCATGTCGGTGCTCTATGAAGCGGCAAAATTTGCTTCACAGTTTCCCATGGCCGGAGTGTTGTGCATGGGTGATTTCAACCTTTTACTGGATCCGTCTACTGACAAGTTTTACCCTGGAGCGATACTGGGAAATCTACCTGTAACTACTCCCTTGGCTGGGTTCTTGAGAGAGATGGGCTGGCTGGATATGTGGAGACAGCGATACCCTGATAAACGAGAGTTTACCTGCTTCACACCTGGGAGAAACACGCTGTCTCGGATTGATTATATGTGCAGCAATTCCAAAGTGTATAGCATCATGGAACATATTTCACACTTACCCCGAGCAATGTCTGACCACTCACCTTACGTGGCTGTTTGCAGTCGTAAATATCTTATCATAAAAGACAGTCCTCTAAGATGGAACAACTGCTGGAGAGTGAATGCACCAATCTGGAGGCCGGTTTCATTGTAGATCTCTCACCACTCAATCAACAGCGATGGCTACAGAAAGGCAGAGAATACGTACATCTTCTCCACGGAAAGACTAAACGTTGCATCTTCTTCTCTAAGCAGAGATACTTCGAACATGGCAATCAATCCAGTAGTCTCTTGGCGCATCTCATTCACTGCAACTCTGCATCTCCTGCCATACTACGTATTAATACAACCGACGGGACCACGCTGCATGATAATGAGCAAATCCTCAACTGCTTTTCGGACTTCTACAAGGATCTATATAGCCCGACATTACAGGTATCCCCTCAAAAAATCAGGGACTACCTGTCAGAAATAAATATTCCCAAAATGACTGACACACAAAGGGCATTTATGGATGCTCCTCTAACCCTACAGGAATTGACAGAAGCACTAGCCTCAATGGCGAAGGGCAAAGCATCCGGCCCGGATGGCATACCACTTGAAGTGTACGTCAAATACCAGGAACAACTCTTGCCTCAGTTACTTGCTGTCTTGAATACGTCATTCGAAAAAGGAATGCTGCCTGCTTCATTCTATGACGCTACCATAATTGTACTTCTGAAGCCGGACAAGTCACCACTGGACTGCGGGTCGTACAGACCCATTTCCTTGCTCAATATCGATTATAAATTACTGACGAAAGTGTTTGCGAACAGGCTGAACTCGATCACCGCTGAGCTCATTCATCCTGACCAGTCGGGATTCATACCGGGGAGGAGCACGTCTGATAACCTGCGGAGAGTCCACGCGGTGGCACAAATAGGGGAACGGAACAGCAATGATTGGGCCTTGGCATCCTTAGATACAGCTAAGGCCTTCGACTTCGTTGAGTGGCCCTATCTCTCTGGCGTTCTTACCTGCTTTGGCTTTGGACCGGCATTTGTGTCCTGGATACAGCTAATTTCTAAACACCCGAAGGCTAACGTGGCATTGAATGGATTAACATCGACTTCATTTGAGCTTGGCCGTGGAACGAGGCAGGGTTGCCCCCTATCGCCCCTACTCTTTGCTATGGCAATGGAACCACTGGCGATACTCATCAGATCGGACACAGAGTTGCAGGATATCCAACATGCAGCAAGCGAGGATCGGATTTCATTATACGCCGATGACATCATTCTTTTCATCTCAAGGGTGCAGTCTTCCCTTTCAAGGGCAATGAGCCTCATTAATACATTTGGAGACTACTCCGGTTTACGTATAAATTGGTCAAAGTCGGCAGTAATGCTTCTTCATCTGGTCGAATCTCAGCCGGTGGGTTCCATGATGGAAGGCTTTGCGGTAGTGGAACACTTCAAATATCTAGGACTGCATATCGCTGGGAAAGCATCACTCTCACTTCCACTCAATGTTCACCCGCTCCTGGCCATTTTTAGAGAAAAATTCAAGGTGAGGGCAGCCCTTCCCTTATCAGTCATGGGCCGTATCAATTTAATTAAAATAGTGGTATTGCCAAAGAGCCTGTATGTCCTGCAACATGTCTGTACTCCTATACCAAAGTATTTTTTCAAACAATTGGACTCACTAATCATATCCTTCACATGGGGACGCTCCAGATCTAAACTGGCCTTACAAAAATTGCAATGCCCAAAAGAGATGGCTGGTATTGCTCTTCCAGATATCTACTTATATTACTTAGCTGGCCAACTCAAATATTTGGCCCCCTGGACACAAGCAAATCGACCACCTGGCACAGAGGGGATATTACTGGAGTACTCCACACATGAAATATTATGGCCTGTCTTGTTCCATCATGGGACTCCTGGGACATCTTTGCTACCCATTTGTCGATTGGCCAGAGGAGTGTGGAAGGCGGCTGTGGACATCTCCGGTTCCCCTACAATCCCGGAGGAAACTCCATTATGGCACAATGTGGACCTGGAATACTTATACACCTATCCGGATGCAGCGTACTGGATAGCGGCGGGCATACAGGTGCTTAACAATGTCTATGAAAACGATGCCTTTATATCCTTTGAACAGATGCAGGAAAGATTTCACATTCCGAGGCAGCACTTCTTCAAATACCTACAACTGCGCCATCTACTTTCTACACAGTTTCCGGCACCTCGTCAGCCCATCTCCTCATATCCTCTCATCGGGGTGGTCAGATCTCAGGGTCCTAAAGAACTGATCTCTACCATATACGCCCACCTACTGAACAAAAAGGCTTCAGCGGCCCCTGCTGCCAACTACCTCTCTAAATGGGCCCAGCTGATACCATCGCTAACTGAAGAGAATATTGTTGATCTATTGCAGTCTCACCTACATGTATCGCCGGCGGCTAACAACAAGCTCATTCAGTTATACTATATCCATCAAGCCTACCTGACACCTGTACGACTGTTTAAAATGCATTGTATTACTGAACCTTCCTGCCCCAAATGTTCTTACGCTCCTGCAGATTTTTTGCATATGGTGTGGATGTGTCCTCATATCAAGACGTACTGGGCAGAAGTGGTAGACTTCCTAAACCAGATCCTACCTTCCCCTATTGCAAGCTCTCCAGAACTTTGTTTGTTTGGCATAATGGAGGAAGAACAGTGGCCATACTATACCAGAATCTTTATACAGGAGACACTATTTCTAGCTCGCAAAGGTATCTCAATGAGATGGATGGATAGGCGACCTCCTAAGGTTACAGTGTGGAAAAATATGGTCAACTCAACGGTGTCATATGAACGCGTTATCTTCAAACACAGAAATCTACCAGATAAATTCCACAAAATTTGGGACCTGTGGTATGGATCTTCAGATACAAATTATTCATCCAGAGAACTGGGACAGGCAGTGGAAGCGCTGGTGGGGGGGGGGGCGGGGAGATAATCGCAGATGGATATGGTGATAGTGGATGTCCCGGGCCTCTCGCATAAATAAGCACTTGTGCTGTTCTTTTGTTTTGTACGCTCAGATGGTTACGTTGCATAACAATGGTGTCTCTGTTTGCAAGGCAATGCTTGCATTATGTGGAAATATTGCACTTATATTTTCAGCACCTGCGAGTGCTCTGTTACGAAGTTATAGGACAGTGTTGTCCACTCACTGTTTTGAACATGTCTTGTGATACACTTTGTTTACTTTTCAATAAAACGAGTTTAAAAAAAAATAATTAAGTCCCGAGTCTATGGACACCTGAGTGCCCAGCCAGTTTGGAACTATGTCCCCAGCGGAGAGTTCTTTTCCAGTCAGCAGGACGAACAAAGTTTTTTCCAGGAGGGATATCCTTGATCTGTAGGGGGTTTACTGCAATAATCCTGGAAGGGTCAATTATGTGTTGAGGACTTTCTTCAGAGTCGTCTGTCCTGAACGACCGGGACAGGGCATCAGCCTTAATGTTTTTGTCAGCAAAACGAAAGTGAAGAAGAAACTGAAATCTGGTGAAGAACAGCGACCATCTGGCTTGATGAGGATTTAGTCGCTGAGCAGTCTGCAAATATGTGAGATTTTTGTAATCCATAAAGATGATGATCGGATGAGCAGCCCCCTTCAGCAGGTATCCCCACTCTTTCAATGCCAACTTAACTGTGAGTAATACTTGGTCCCCAATAGAGTAGTTACGCTCAGCAGGAGAGAAAATCCTGTAGAAGAATCCACACAATACCGCTTTTCCTTTGTAATTCCTCTGAAACATGAATGCTCCTGCACTGATGGAAGGGGCATCAACCTTCACGGAAAACTGTCGAGTCACATCAGGATGATGAAGAACAGAGGTAGAAGTGGAGGTGCTCTTGAGATTGGAGAATGCCGACTTGGCCTCAGGGGACCAATCCTTAGCGTTCACTCCCTACTTAGTAAGGGCTGAGATTGGAGCAGTAAGGGCTGAGAAATTTGGGGTGAATTGCCGATAAAAATTGGCGAATCAAAGAAATCTCTGAATAGCTTGGAGACTTTGAGGACATGGCCACTCCAAGCCAGCATATACCTTCTCCGGATCCATTTGAAGACCACAATCAGAAATAATATACCCCAGGAAGGGCAAGAATTTTTTTCAAACACACATTTCTCGAGTTTCATGTACAGGCTATTCCCCCTTAACCTCAACAAGACGTGGCGTAAATGCTTCCGATGCGTCGTCAAATCAGGTGAGTAGATCAAGATGTCATCCAGATACACCACTATGCAAACATACAGAAGATCACAAAACATGTCATTCACGAATTCTTGGAACACCTCTGAGGCATTGCACAGTCCAAAGGACATTACAAGATACTCCCGGATGTTGAATGCGGTTTTCTATTCGTCATCCTGGCGGATACGGATCAGGTTATAGTCCCCGCATAGATCTAGCTTAGTAAAAACCTTGGCTCCACGAATTCTGTCAAAGAGCTCGGAGATAAGCAGCAAGGCGTACTTGTTTTTTATTGTGATTTGATTCAACAGATGAGAGTCAATGCATGGTTGAAGAGATCCATCCTTCTTTTCCACATAAAAGAATCCAGCTCCAGCTGGCGAAGTAGACTACCTGATGAACCCCTTCTCTAGTTTC
Organism: Rhinoderma darwinii; assembly: GCF_050947455.1. NCBI lineage: Eukaryota > Metazoa > Chordata > Amphibia > Anura > Rhinodermatidae > Rhinoderma > Rhinoderma darwinii. The sequence goes on along the minus strand of NC_134692.1, from coordinate 89,069,628 downwards.
TCCTTGACATACTCCGACATGGCCTGCGTTTCTGGCAAGGAGAGAGGATAAACCCATCGGACAGGCTTCAGGAAGTAGCTCTATAGGACAGCATAGGGACGATGAGGAGGAAGGACCTCTACCTTCTTTTAGCTGAATACATCCACGTAATGAGCATATTGCAGAGGCAGTGCAGAGAGAGATTGGGGCAGAGGCAGTTTTGTAGCTAGCAGGGGGCAGGTGGGGCAGTGGCCCCTGGCCCACTGAGATGGTGGGGCCCACTGAGATAATGGAGCTCGCCGAGATGGTGTGGCCCGCCGCTCCGCTGCCCATTAGGAGTGTGTGCTTGGTGCAAATTTCTAGTTCGTTTTTATTAAAAATTATTTTAACTTTTTGAGATGCAGCTGCTTTGTACCCTGTATACAGAGCGGGTGTATCTAGTGCAGAGACTGAAACCATCAAGGCCAGTGGGACTGACAGCTTCAGTGACAGCGGGTCCTGTGTGTCCATGACACCTAGGATCCACCTGTTATCGATCATATCTAAGTTATGAATTTAAGCTAAGTTAACATCAGCATCGGGGTTCCGTTCATGGGTTCCGTCAGATCCTTCCGTCAGGGTAACCCATGAACGTAAACCAAACAAAAACCATAGCTTTCCATTTGCATTACCATTAATTTCAACTACGCTATTAATTTCACCGAAAAAACGGAAACCATTAGCAATAGAAGCGTTACCATTGAAATCAATGGTAATGCAAACGGAAAGCTATGGTTTTTGTTTGGTTTCCGTTCAGTTTCCATTCATGGGTTCCCCTGACTAAAAGGTCGGATGGAACGCATGATCAGAACCCCGATGCTGATGTGAATGAAGCCTTAGATGTGATCGGTAACAGCTCGTGTTACATGCGTTGAGGGGGTCCACTGGGTTCGAACCCACATAGACATGTTTCGCCCCCCCTGTGCTAAACCCCTAGCTACGCCTCTGGGCAAAGGAGAAACAACAGGTCGCACCTGAGGCAGACAGCTTTGAAGACATAGGGATCCACACTGGGGGACCTCTCCGGAATTCCAATCAAGGACTGGATCATGTTGGCGGAGCCATGGCAGTTCCAGTAGGATGGGGTTGTTAGCTTTGGTTAAGACATAGAAAGCTATCAGATATGAATGAAGGGCTCCTATCTGTAGTCTCAGTGGTTTGGTGATAGACAGGATAGGGTCAGGCAGAGGTTGTCCATCTACAGAGCTGCCCACCAGAGGTTTCTCCAGAGATATTGTGGTCAAGCGGGGACGATCAACTAAGTCCTGCTGGATAAAGTTTGCAGACGCTCCGGAATCCAGATAAGCTAAGACATAGTGCGATCCTTCACGGGTGATGATGGACACAGGGATAGAAAGTCTGGGAGAGAATTTAGTGGTCAAGGGAGATTAGGCTAGGATTGTCTCTCCAATGAAGCCTAGGTGCTGGAGTTTCCCGACTTTTGCGAGCATTAGCGCACAAAATGTCCCCTGTGGAGACAGTACAGACATAACCCCGTCGATTGTCTGCGTTGCAGTTCCTGCTCAGACAGTCAAAGTCTGTCAATTTGTGTAGGCTCCTCTGGAGATGCAGCAGTACAGGGCAGTAGCGGCCTTTGAATTTTTGGTGCCAGTCGACAAAACCTCGTCTCCCGACGAATTTCCATAGTGCGCTCTTGAATCCTCATATGAACCCGGGTTGCCGGAAGTATTAGGTATCAGGTAGCAGGAATCTCTCGGGCTGCCAGTTCACCCTTTATGTGAGAGGCAAGACCCTGCTAGAAGGTCGCCACTAAGGCGTCATTATTCCAAGCCAGCTCCGCTACCATTGTACCATTGTACAAAAGGAGATTGTGTATTCCCATACAGTTGATTCCCCTTGACTGAGGGTCAGTAGTGAGGCAGCGGCAGAAGATGTTTGACCCGGTTCCTCGAACAAAGTACAGAAAGTCTCTAAAAAGAGTGGTAGATCAGAGAATTCCAGAACCTTCTCCTTCCAAGATTGTTTTCGCCCTTGCCAGGGCTTTGCCAGAGAGGAGAGAAATAATAAAAGCAACTTTGGCCTCATCAGAGGGGAAGAGGTGAGCTCGTATCCTGAAGTGGATGGTACACTGATTGATGAAACTCTACAGGTCTCAGGATCCCCATCATTGCGAAGAGATAGAGCTAACTAAATTGCAGGTCCAAGGCAGGCAGGAGGGATAACAGGTGGTGGAGCAGTGGGTGCAGACACGGTGTCATAACCAAGCTCATTGCATATATACAGTACCAGAACTAAGCCCAGTACAAAAATACAGTGCAAAAACCCAGCTCATAACATATATACAGCACCAGAACAAAGTTCAGTACATAATTACAGCGTCAGAACAAAGTTCAGTACATGAATAAAGCACCAGAACCAAGCTCAGTACAAAAATACAGCACCAGAACCAAGCTCAGTATGAAAACACAGCCCCAGCACCGAGCTCATCACATAAATACAGCAAAGAAAAACCAAAAGAGAAAAATTGACGCTGGAAGACTGAAAAGTAGGAAATATACAAAAAATATTTTATTGACAATAATTACACAATATAAAAAGAATCCAAAAAACCACAGTATAAAAACAGGGATCTTTGGCTGGTGAAATGTAATCAAACCATGTGGCTACACAAGGGAATGGTATATAAAGTGCATGTGCGTCCTGGAATAAGATGATAAATGTAAGTATACATCCGTAAAGTTGCAGTCTGTACAGAGAACAGTTCAAATGAAATGTATAATAAATATGCAATCTCACAGACTACATGCAAGTGTGTCAGATGGTTACATAATAGTAAGAGAGCAGATAGAGCAGCACAAGGTGCCACTCAACATGCTAAATACAAAGGAACGAAAAACATGCAAGATAAAGTAAAAGGAAAAGTAAGTGACAATATTTAAAGATCTCACATACCCATGGTAGTAAAACAAGGTAGGTACTTTTCCTTTTACTTTATCTTGCATGTTTTTCGTTCCTTTGTATTTAGCATGTTGAGTGGCACCTTGTGCTGCTCTATCTGCTCTCTTACTATTATGTAACCATCTGACACACTTGCATGTAGTCTGTGAGATTGCATATTTATTATACATTTCATTTGAACTGTTCTCTGTACAGACTGCAACTTTACGGATGTATACGGTACTTACATTTATCATCTTATTCCAGGACGCACATGCACTTTATATACCATTCCCTTGTGTAGCCACATGGTTTGATTACATTTCACCAGCCAAAGATCCCTGTTTTTATACTGTGGTTTTTTGGATTCTTTTTATATTGTGTAATTATTGTCAATAAAATATTTTTTGTATATTTCCTACTTTTCAGTCTTCCAGCGTAAATTTTTCTCTTTTGGTTTTTCATTGCATTTCTGATGCTGTTAGGGTTTTACACCCTGAAATCGACCCATTTGTCCACACATATTTTTATGTGTAACTTGCTCTGGGCTTATGGTTATGCAGATTTCTGTTGCTTTTTTTCTTGTATCGGTTATACATAAATACAGCAGCAGAACCAAGTGCAGTACAATAATATATCACCAAAACAAAGCTCAGTACATAAATACAGCAGCAGAACAAAGCTCAGTACGTAAATACAGTATCAGAACCTAACTCAAAAAAAATACAGCACCAGAACTAAGCCATGTACATATATACAGCACCAAAACCAAGCTCAGAACATATATAGAACAACAGAACTCAGCTCCGTACATAAATACAATACCAGAACAAAGCTTAGTACATATATACAGCACTAGAACCAAGCTCAATACATACATATATATATATATATATATATATATATATATATATATATATATAATATAGAGCACTAGAATCAAGCTTAGTACATATATACTGAACCAAGCTCAGAACATATATAGAGCACGAAAACCAAACTCAGTACATATATAGAGCACCATAACTAAGCTCAGTACATATATAGAGCACCATAACCAAGCTCAGTACATAAATACAGCACCAAAAACAAGCTCAGTACATAAATACAGCACCAAAACCAAGCTCAGTACATAAATACTGTACCAGAACAAAGCTCAGTGCATAAATATAGCACCAGAACCAAGCTCAGAATATAAATATAGCACCAGAACCAAGTTCAGAACAAACATACAATACCAGAACCAAGCTCAGTACATTAATACAGTACCAGAACAAAGCTCAGTATATAAATACAGTACCACAACTAAGATCATTACATAATTTTTATTTAGGGAAAGGGGAAGTAGGGATAAGAATTGTGGTTCCTATGGGAAAATAAAAATAGTGATGAAAATAATAAACTTTATTAACATATTTTATTAAAAAATTGTATAGAAATTTTTACAATTGTCCAATGTAGGTCAAATTAAATTGCAGTGCAGATGACCCCCTGTCCTACACCATGAGGGCACAATTTGCCCTATGAATAGTTAACTATCAATTATTACTATCGTACAATGACATAGCCAGACCAGCCTGTTATCATTTGATGAGGTTGGTAAGAATATTGCTCTAAATTGATCTATATTGATTGCTCTGTGGTGAGCTATGTGAGAATCTGATAACAGTGGTACAATGGCTCTTATTCCAAGTGTGCTGTATTGTGTGCACTGAGTGTATCAGTACTTGCTTTTCATTAATAGACACTGTATCAGTGTCTTAAAGTTCTCTTGGTATAGATGCGAGAGACGACAGGCCAGTAGCATGATAAAGTATCGTGCTGAATTTTTATTTTTTACTTTTTAGTATTAACCGCTGATAGAGCTCAGTGTGCGCCTACCAGCGGGATCACTTGGCAGCCCACATTGAAATAGTATACACTGCTGACCACCGCTACTAAAAACCAGCAGCGATGCAGTAGCCCGTGTGGAGGTGCACTATGTAAAGTGCCCTGATTGTTGAGTGCTTTCTGTCAGTTCTCACTGCTAATACGGGAGAGACGATAGGCAGCAGCACGGTAAGGTATTCGGGCTAAACAGCCTATGTATACCGCCACTGAAATGGCATACACCGCTGATCACCGCTACTAAGACCAGCAGTGACGAAGTAGCCCGTGTGGAGGTGCACTATGTGAAGTGCCCTGATTGTTAAGTGCTTGCTGTCAGTACTCACTGCTAATATGGGAGAGACGATAGGCAGCAGCACGGTATGGTATTCGGGCTAAACAGCCTATGTATATCGCTGTGATGACTCAGAGATCGCTGTCAGAGGTTTCACCCGGCTGCGTCCACCAAGACACAGGCACCGCTCTCCCTCTAGGAGCAGCGGTTACACACGAGAGTAGTTGCGGACTAATAAATTGTATTGTAGACAGCAATAGATAGAAACGGGACCTATTACATTTGTTACATTGGTATGACTAAACACCCGACGCGCGTTTCGCCGGCATTCTGGCTTCCTCCTGGGGACTCCACCTCCACATGGGTTACTGCGTCACTGCTGGTCTTAGTAGCGGTGATCAGCGGTGTATGCCATTTCAGTGGCGGTATACATAGGCTGTTTAGCCCGAATACCTTACGGTGCTGCTGCCTATCGTCTCTCCCGTATTAGCAGTGAGAACTGACAGAAAGCACTCAACAATCAGGGCACTTTACATAGTGCACCTCCACACGGGCTACTGCATCGCTGCTGGTTTTTAGTAGCGGTGGTCAGCGGTGTATACCATTTCAATGTGGGCTGCCAAGTGATCCCGCTGGTAGGCGCACACTGAGCTCTATCAGCGGTTAATGCTAAAAAAAATAAATTAAAAAAATCAGCACGATACTTTATTATGCTACTGCCTGTCGTCTCTCGCATCTATACCGAGAGAACTTTAACTGATACAGTGTCTATTAATGAACAGCAAGTACTGATACACTCAGTGCACACAATACAGCACACTTGGAATAAGAGCCATTGTACCACTGTTATCAGATTCTCACATAGCTCACCACAGAGCAATCAATATAGCTCAATTTAGAGCAATATTCTTACCAACCTCATCAAATGATAACAGGCTGGTCTGGCTATGTCATTGTACGACAGTAATAATTGATAGTTAACTATTCATAGGTCACTTTGTGCCCTCATGGTGTTAGACAGGGGGTCATCTGCACTGCAATTTAATTTGACCTACATTGGACAATTGTAAACATTTCTATACAATTTTTTAATAAAATATGTTAATAAAGTTTATTATTTTCATCACTATTTTTATTTTCCCATAGGAACCACAATTCTTATCCCTCCTTCCCCTTTTCCTAAATAAAAATGAGCATAATACTGGTGGTATACACCTTTGTGGTTCCCATAACTCACTCTATATAATACAAAAAAGAGAGGGTATTTGCAAAATTCCCTATTTTAAGATCATTACATATATACAGCACCAAAACCAAGCCCAGTACATAATTACAGCACCAGAACAAAGCTCAGTGTCATGTCCACTGCGAATGTGGACCCACTGGGCTTCTCCACCGTAACAGAGTAGCTGCTGGCCAGACAAGTAAAGGACAGTCACTGGTAGATGGTACCTTGATGGCAGGCTGGTGCCAGATTGCTGGAGGTAGGTTTTTGCTGGGTAGCTGGAAGCAGGCTTGTGCTTGATTATCGGAAGCTGGCATGTGCTGGATTATTGGAAGTAGAACTGTTCACGGACACCAGGCTTGTCACGAACACTTGACACAAATACTAGACACGTCATGGACACTGGACTCGTCAGGGACACTGGACATAGATACTGGATACGTCACAGGCACTGGACTTGTCACGGACACTGAACATGGATAATGGACATGTCACGGACACTGGACACGGGTACTAGACTCATCCCGGACACTGGACTTAACACGGACACTGGACTCAGGAAAAAGGACTGAACACGGATACTGGATAGTCACGGGCACAGGTTACAGGGAACTGGATACAGAACCTTCGCAGACTAATCCTGGGTTAGAACTAACATTGCTTAGGTACTGAGGAAGTGGGCAGAGTACCTTAAAAAGTCCACGGTGTGCTGGGATAGGCTGGGGGCAATATTCCTGGTGCGCGCGCTGGCCCTTTAAGAACTAGGACAAGCGCATGTGCACCCTACGGGTATAGGCCAGAGAAGGAGGAAAGAGACGCCAGCACTAAGGACATGAAACCTGACGGCCGCTGGGGTAAGTGAGACCCACGGCCGCCGGCGCTACACAGTACATAAATACAGCACCAAAACCGAGCTTAGTACATAGATACAGCACCAAACCAAGCTCAGCATGTAAATACAGTACCAGAACCAAGTCCAGTACATAAATACAGCCCCAGAACAAAGCTCAACACATTTATATAGCACCAGAACAAAGTTCAGTACATAAAAACAGAACTAGAACCAAGCTCAGTACTTAAATGCAGTATCAGAACCAAGCTATAATACATGAATATAGAACCACAATCACGTTCAGTATATATATACAGCACCAAAACCAAGCTCAGAACATATATAGAGCACCAGAACTAAGCTAAGTACATAAATACAGCATCAGAACCATGCTCAGTACATATATACAGAACCAAGCTCATAACATAAATACAGTAGAGAACCAAGCTTTGTACATATATACAGCACCAAAGCCAAGCTCAGTACATAAATAAAGCACCAGAACAAGGCTTAGTATATGGATAAACAGTTCCAGAACCCTGCTTAGTACATAAATACAGCACCAGACTCAAGCTCAGTACATATATACAGAACCAAGCTCAATACATATATATTGTAACATCCACGGCCGCGACGCCCACGCCCTCGACGGCCGCAGCCATGGACTTGTGAGTACTGGCCAGCATCTCCTCCCCAGGAGACGTAAGCGCTCGCTTCTGCACCACTCTGCTGTGTCCCATAGGGTGTGCGCGCATGCTCGCACCTGGCCTTAAAGGGTGCGCGAACATGTAAAACATCATTAATTAGCCCATGATCACCCTGGACTATAAGAAGAACTCTACCATTTTACTCCTTGTCTGAGCGTTGTTTGTATTCCTCTATTAGTCTTGCAAATGGTCCCGTAGTCATATCCTGTTCCCTGTGTTCCCGTCCCCTACTACCTGTATCCAGTGCTGTACTTTTTCTTGTGCCATCTCCAGTGTGGAGTCACGTTGTGCTGTCTATTACGCCTGCTGTGTTACACCACGTGTAACAGCGTTTTTTCGGATTTGCTAACTTCTACCGGCAATTTATCCCAAACTTCTCTTGACTGACGTCCCCTATCTTTACCCTTACCAAGAAAGGTATAAATGCCAAAGTGTGGATTCCAGAGTCTGAATCAGCATTCAATAGCCTCAAGAATGTCCTCACTTCAGCCTCGATCCTCCATCATCCTGACATGCCTCGGCAGTTCTCATTGGAGGTGGACGCCGCCTCTGTTGGTGCAGGTGCACTTCTGTTCCAAAGAGGCTCCAAAGAAAAGGCAGTAGTATGTGGCTATTACTCGAGACTTTTTCCTCTGCAGAGCGCAATTACTCTATTGGGGATCAGGAGTTACTGGCCATGAAATTAGCTCTGGAGGAGTGGAGACATCTACTAGAGGGTGCAGCTCACCCCATCGTGAAGAGTTTGCATATGTTTTAAACTTTTTTTATGCATTTCTCAATGGCAATATCATTTTTTTAACAGATTGCATGCTCCTTTAATACCAGCAAACACATCTATTGTAACATCAATAGCCGCGGACCGTCAGGTTTACTCACCCCCTGATGGCCGCAGCCATGGTCCTGTGAGTGCTGGCCCGCTCACTTCTGCTTTGCTCTGCTGTGTCCCGTAGGGTGCATTTCATACCGTGTTTGAGGAGCCTGGACGAGTGTCGTGGGCAGCGGCCTCCTTTTTGAACCTGCGCCAGGGGGACACCTGCGTGGGCCGAGTTCTCGTACAATAATCACACTAGTCCACAAGAACCACACCGTTATTCATTGTCTATGGCCAACACCCACGAATTCCTCTCCCGATGTCCGTTATGCCCGAGGTACCAGCAGCTGATTCTGCTTTTAGGGAATTCCTGCAGATCTGGTAGCAGACTTGATCCTCCATTCTGCTGGCGGTCGACCACATGAAATGGAAGGCAGACACAAGGAGAAGAGAACCTCCTCAATTTCTCCCAGGCACCAAGGTCTGGCTGCCCTCCAGGAATATCCGACTGAGAGTACCATCATACAAGTTTGCTCCCAGGTTCCTCGGACCCTTCGAGATCCTACAGCAGATTAATCCTGTCTCCTACAAGCTTCTGCTGCCTCCTACCCTCAAGATCCCTGACTTCTTCCATGTCTCCCTCCTGAAGCCGGTGGTTCTGAACCACTATACCAAGATTCCTAGCCCTGTAGTGGCTTCCAGCGGTTCTTCAGATGCCTTTGAGGTTAAGTAGATCTTGGACACCAAGAAAGTAGGAGGAAGAATTTTTTATTTTGTGGATTGCAAGGGGTTTGGTCCTGAAGAGAGGTCCAGGGAGCCTGAAGAGAACCTCAATGCTCCCTTCCTCCTGAAGAAGTTTCTCTCCCGCTCTGGCCCTAAGAGGAGGGGGCATAAGAGGGGGGATACTGTAACATCCATGGCCGCGGACCATCAGGTTTACTCACCCCCTGACGGCTGCAGTCATGGTTCTGTGAGCGCTGGCCCGCATCTCCTCCTCAGGAGATGCCAGCGCTTACTTCCGCTCCGCTCAGCTGTGTTAATTAATTAGCCCATGATCCTGGACTATAAGAAGGGCTTTGCCCCTTTCTGCCTTGCCTGAGCTTTGTTGTCATTACCTATGTTCGTCTATGCAAATGGTCCCTTAAGTGTCTTCCAGTTCCCAGTGTTCCCGTTCCTACTTCCTGTAACCTGTATCCCGTGTTATCCTGGTCTCCAAGTGCCGTATAGTATTGGAGTCGTGCTGCGCTGAGTCTACGTCTGTTCCCTATACCAAGAGTGGTGCCTGCCTGCTGCCAAAGTCTCATCTGAGCCTGTCCAGCTACTGTCTGAGAGTTACCACAGGTACACCTATTGAACTATAGACTTTGTCCTGTGTCCTGTTGGCCAGCTGCCATACCGTCAAGGCGGTACGGCCCAGTGGGTCCACGTACCCAATGTGACATCTATGATACAATAATGGTACTTGAAGCATCATTCAATCTGGATTTTTATTTGTAGTTTTTGTCTTCTATGTGTGTCAGTCTTACTGAATACATACACAATTGTGTTATTGTCGATAGCTCACCCAAGGACTATGGTCAGAACAATTTTCATTTCTGAAATTTATAAATGATTATAAAATGTCATGCACATATTTATGGTACACTTAATTCAGAGTATCCACACATTTTGGCCTTCCAAAGTACATTAAGTCTCTGCCCAAAGTCTCTCAAATGGTATAATTCTGTTGTTTTTTTGTTTTTTTTGTGTTTATTGTTGAACGTGGAGCTGATATGGAGGTACTGAGACATAAGTGAAATGTCCAATCTTAGCAATTGGTTGGAGATAAAATATCCTAGTTCTATATTAGGTCAGGGATATTTCCTGAAGCCACTGGTAAATCCTGAATAGTGACTGCTTCAACATCAGCTCATCAGCAAGCGACAATGTGTCCAGCAATATGTGTGTTTTCTGTTATGGACTAAAGACTGTGAAATGGACTCAATGGTGTAAGAAGCACCTAATGATGTAATACATAGTCAAGTGAAATCCAAGCAGATGACCAGAAGAAGCCTACATTCTTGGAACCGGCAATGAAGCTACAAATGTCTCAGACCCGCGAGGACAGCCTGAACTAGCAACATGGTGGTGGTCACAAAGTGAATTAAAGAGCAGATGCTGTGGACTGCATTTTGTTGAATATAAACAAAACGTGTGTGTTTGGTGTGAGGTCTATAAAGTGGCTGATGAAGCAACTAGTATATATATATATATGTCTGTGAATAATATAATAGGTGCAAATTTAAACCGTCCCCTCATTTGTTGCATGGATACGTCATGGAAAGCTAGTGCTTCCCGGATTTTGCCGTATCCATACGACAAATGGATGGCACCGGCTCAGAAGCTGAGCCGGTGCCATCATCGCCGGATGTCAGCGGTCTATTACAGCTGACTTCCGGCTGTAATGGCAGGGCCCGAATTTAGCTTCGATCTCTGCCATTAACCCCTTAAACGCAGCGGTCAAAAGCGATCGCTGCATTTAAGGAGTTTGCAGCTCATCGGCACCCCAGCAATGAAATTACCAGGGCTACGGTGGCTGCAATGGCAACCAGGGGCCTAATATTGGCCTCTCAATCTAAATAGCATGGAAACCTTTCAGGCCCCACCCGGAGGCAGGGCCTGAAAGGCTTCCGTAGCCGACGGCAAGGTGGCGCCGGCTCAGGAGCTGAACCGGTGTCATCAGCAGGAGATGTCAGCTGTATGTTATAGCTGACTTCCACCTGTAATGGCAGGAACCGGAGCTAGCTCTGATCCCTGCCATTAACCCCTTGAAAGCGATCGCTGCATCTTAGAGATTGCTAGCAGTTCGGCAGCCCTGCCATGAAATTAGGGCTACCGACTGCTGCTATGGCAATAGTAGGCCTAACAATGGCCTACTGCTCTGCCATTATGGAAGCCGATTAGGCCCCGCCGGGAGGCGTAGCCTAATCGGCTTGCTGTAAGTGAATGACTGACAGATCTAATACTGTAACGTCTATGGCCGCGGCCCGTCGTTCCGACGGCTGTGGCCATGGACACATGAGTTCTCTGCGGTGTCTCCCTCCTATGAGACGCCGGCACTCACTTCCTGGATCTGAGACTGCCTCCCGCAGGGCGCGCGCATGGCCTTAAAGGGCCAGTGCACGCACAATTGCAGGAAGTCTGCAATCAGTCCAGACTGCTGCTGGACTATAAAAAGGGCTCTTCCCTCTTGATCATTGCCTGAGCGTTGTCGTGTACCTAAAGTTTGTCTTGCAAATAATCTCCTAGTGTTTTCCATTTCCCAGTGTTATCCGTTCCTGCTGCCTGTACCCTGTATCCCATGCTACCGTGCCTCTGTGTCGTCTAGAGTTGAAGTCGAGTTGTGTCTTCCACTGCATCTACTGTGCCACACCCCGCCGGGTGTCCGTCTGCTGCCGGAGCCTTATCTTCAGCCTGAATCACTGCTACTGTCTACATTGCCTCAGGTACCCTACCTGGACTATAGACTTTGTACTGCACCTGTTTGGCCAGCTGCTATCCCGCTACGCGGTACGGCCCAGTGGGTCCACACCGCGTGCCGTGACAAATACATTGCACTACATACCGTATTTTTCGGACTATAAGAAGAACCTGACTATAAGGCGCATCCAGAAAATAGGAAAAAATGTCATATTTTACTTCTTTTACAAAGAAAAACCTATTGGTTAAAAAAAATTATTTGTTCAGTTTCACCACCATAACTAATATTTTTCCATCGTTTGAGCGGTGTGAGGGCTTATTTTTTGCGGGACGAGCTGTAGTTTTTATTAGCACCATTTTTTTGGTACATACGATTTATGTATCACTTTTTATTCCATTATTTTAAGCGCTACGGTGACTAAAAGACAACGACTCTGGGGTTTAAATGTATTTTTTTTGCACCGTTCACTGTGTGAGTCAAATAATGCTATATTGTAATAGTTTCATACTGTTACGGACGCAGCGATAGAATTTTTTTATTCGATTTTTATTTTTACATTGTGCTTGGGGAAAAATGGGAAAAGGTTTTGTAAAAAGTTTATACACTACTGAAAATGTATCTAACTTTTCTTTTTTACACATTTTATTAGTTCCCCTAGGGGATTTGAACGAGCAATCATTAGATCGCTGGTACAATACACTGCAATACATGGATGAGTTATGGAAACAGCTGAGCTACGCTGTTTCCGTAACTCCCATAGTAGTGAATGGCAGTTACAGAAGCAGCGTAACATGCTACGCTGTTTCTGTAACTACTATTCAGTTGTATGGGAGTTACGGAAACTGCGTAGCTCAGCAAGTTACGCTGTTTACATAACTCGACCATATAACCAGGAAGTGAAGTGGCCGGAAGACAGCTCAGCCGCGTAACATAGAACGGGGTTTAGGGGGTCCCGATCTAGAGATAGATGCGGGTCCCAGAGGTGGGACCCGCATCTATCTGACATTTATGACATATCCTGTGGATATGTCATAAATGTCCTTCTTGGGAAAACCACTATAAATGCAGCGGTCGCTATTGAACGTGGCATTTAACTAGTTAAACGGCCCGGAACAGTGCAATTGCTGTTCCTGGCCGTTAGAGCAGCGTGTCAGCTGCTGACACCTGCAGTGTATGGAGCGGGCTCAGCGCGTGAGCCCACTCCAAACATCATCCCCTCCCCGCTCCATGATGTGCCGGCATATCATGGGTCGGGAAGGGTTAAATAAGGAGCGGTTAGGGGGCCTGGCACTGCCGGGTCCCTTGACTGCCGACTATAAGACGCAGGGACTTTTTAGCAAGATTTATTCTTGCTAAAAATTGCGTCTTATAGTCTGAAAAATACGGTAGGTAGTGCAATATATTAGAAAAAAAAAATCAGACAGTTGGACCTTCAAGTCCCCTAGTGGGACTTAGAAAAATGTGTAAAAAAAAAAAGTATAAAAAAGTGAAAAAAAAGTTTTAAAACATATAATAAAAGTTTCAAGTAATAAAATACAATCCCCCTTTTCCCTAATCATGTCCATTATTATTGAAAAAAAAATAATAAACCATACATATTTGTATAAAAATACTATACTATACTATACTATAAAAATATTTTGTTATTTATTCTACGCGATGAACAGCGTAAAAAAAAATCGTAAAAAACTGTACCAGTATTTCTGTTTTTTGGTCACTACAAATATTGGAATAAAAAATGATTAAAAAGTCGCATATATCCAAAAATGGTACTTGGTGCATCTTGCAAAAAACAAGCCTTCATACAGCTCCGTTGACGAAAAAATTAAAACATTATGGTACTTAGAACCTGGTGACAGAAAAAAAACATTATTTTTACAAAAGTAATTTTATTGTGCAAAAAGTTGTAGAACATAAAAAAGTGTAAAAAATGTGATCAAAAAGTCGCATGTACCCCAAAATGGTACCAATAAAAACGACAGCTCGTCCCGCAAAAAAACAGCCCTTATACCACTACGTCTATCAAAAAATAAAATTAGTTAAGACTCCAATAAGTCAGGAAATAAAAAATATGCAGTTGTGCAGGCCCGAGGGGAACATTTCTTCTGTTTCAAGAGGCAAATTATCAAGGCCCTAAAATTAGGGAACCAGGAAGGGGAGGGCCCAAACATATCTGCTGGAAGCGAGGGTGCCCGTCTTATACCAGGACAACACTTCCCAGAAAAATTCCCCAAACTGCAAAGGTGCGGAGTGTGTACCAAAAGGGGGATAAGTAAGGACATCACTTATCAGTGCGACACTGGCCTGTGCATAAAGGATTGCTTCACAGCGTAACACACATCTATGGATTATTTTATTGTTTTGTTTTACCTCATTACTATACCACCTGACTATGCCCCTGATGTACTCTGCCCAGCTTACATGTACCCCCACATTATAAACTGAAATACCAGTAAAACTCCAAACAAAACTATTACCAAGCAAAATCCACGCTCCAAAAGCCAAATGGCGATCCCTCCCCTCTGAACCCTACAGCGTGCCCAAACATCAGTTCAGTTCCACATCTATGGCATCGCCATACCCTGAAGAACTCTTTTAACAAGATTTGGCGTGTGTGTGTCTCCAGTGGCACAAGCTGGGCACGACATATTTGCCACTTAAATGGCATATCTAGGAAGAAATTTTAATTTTTTACTTTGCACCATCAGCAGAGCAATCATTTATGGAAAAGACCTGTGGGGTGAAAATGCTCACTACACCCCTTAACAAATGCCTGGAGGGGTGCAGTTTCCAAAATAGGGTCACTTCTCAGAGGTTTCTTTTATTACTTCACATCAGAGTCTCTGCAATTGTGAACCAATACTTTGTTTATCGCCAAATTAGGCCTCAATTTTACATGGTACTCTTTCAATCCTGAGCCCTGTCAAATGTCCAGGCAAAAGATTAGGGCCACATGTAGGGTGTTTCTAAAACGGGGAAACACAGCATAATAATTAGAGATCAATATACAAACCCTAGCAACCCTAGAATTCTACAAGTTCGAGGGATTAATAGAATACATTGTGGCATCAGGGGGCGGCAATGTGAAGAAGGTTCTGGCACAAAAAGAGTTCAAATGGATTGTCATGTTGGGGTCCATGAAACCACATGAAGAAGCAGACAGGAGACCCCTAGTGGCTGGCAGGGATAAATTTATTCAATACAAAAACTAATATGCCTGGGCATAAGGGTCCCAATTTCCCAACCACTAATAATGGTGTAGATGATTAAAACGTAACTTTTAATAATGTAATTTAAATAGGGAATGTACAACAAGAAAGAGTTAAAATTATACAGAGACGGCCAGCATGTTATTGAGGATGGAATGAGTAAATAGCGTGTTGCTAAGGTGCAGTGTGACTGACTCGGTCAGCAGCTGCAGACTGCCGTTTAACCATTTGGTCACACTGAGGTAGAATCGGTTGCTCATCTGTCAGTGAAGGATTAAAATAGCGATAGCTCCCCCCCCCCCCCCCCCGACATGTTTCACTGCAAAAGCAGCGTCCTCAGGGGATAAATCAGGGCTAGTAAGCGCAAATTTAATTTACGCTTCCTGAGCTTTCCTAGAATTCACCTGGACAAAGGATATTCACCTTTTCGGTAGAACACTTGCTCTGCACAAACATTTTAAGACCAAGACCAATGATACTTACCCCCTGGACTTCACCGAATGCAGGACTTTACGAGCCCTGGAGGATTTATCTGATGAGAATGAACACAGAGTCAACATGGCCTTTCTCTTCACTACGTCCCAGGTCACGGATGACCCCCCCCCCCCCATTTGCACAGTATGCACAAATTGACATTTTTGTCAAATTGGTAAGTACTGAATTGAGCACACTCAAAACAGAAAAACCTAGGACCATCAGTAACCTTGATAAAATGGAACAAACTGCATTGGACACACTATGCAATAACAGTGAAATTATCCTAAAGTCGTCTGACAAAGGCGGTAACATCGTTATCATGGATCGAGCTGACTATGCATACATGGCATATAAGCTATTGGACGATATATCGACCTACACTATCCTTGATAGCAATCCCACCAACCGTTTTCTATCAGAATTACGTTTTTTACTGGATGACGCCAAATCTAGGGAACTTATCACCCAAGATGAATTTAAATTTTTGTATAATCCTACTCCCACTATATCTACCTTCTACACATTACCCAAAATTCATAAAAATATTACACCTGTGCCTGGCAGACCTATTGTCTCTGGCAATGACAATCTGACACAGGGCATCAGCACTTATGTGGATGAGATTTTGGCACCATTTGTCAAGGCTCTACCATCCTTCTTGAGGGACACCAAAGACACCCTCACCAGAATCCAGGAGATTAATGTTTCTGCTACTTCTTTAATTGCCAGCATTGACGTGGAGTCACTTTATATCAACATCAGGCACGACTTGGGTCTCAAAGCAGTCCAACATTTTTTGAACACTAAAGGGATTCAGTTTCAGGCAAATAATGTTTTCACTCTATCACTTCTTAAATTCTAACTTACTCACAATTATTTTTTGTTTGATGGCAAATTCTATCATCAACTTAAAGGCACAGCCATGGGCACAATTTGCGCACCCACATATGCCAATTTATTTTTGGGGTGGTGGGAAGGCACTTTGATTTTCAATGAGGATTTACTTTTTTTCACGTCACATTTTATTTTGGGGTAGGTATATCGATGATATACTTATTTTTGGGACGGTGACAAGACACTCTTCTCTGACTTTATGGACATAATAAATCACAATGACATCGGTATGAAATTTACCCGTCGTATACACACAAACGGAATTGATTTCCTCGACCTTCAAGTCTCTCTGGATTCTGGTGGAGGTGTCCATACTGATATTTTTAGAAAAGCAACAGCTACTAATAGCTTCTTACACTGGGGGAGCTTCAACCCATCGGCCCTCAAGAAGGGGATACCCATTGGACAATACCTCAGAGCCAGGTGGAATTGCTCTGAGGAACAGACTTTCCAGGTAGAATGCGCTGCCCTTTTCCAAAAATTCCTGGCACTGGGTTATCCCAAGAAGACCCTTCATAGAGAATATGCCAGAGCAAGGGCTACTTCAAGAGAAGAATTATTATATGGCAAGAAGAGCCTGATAAAAAAAAGACGATAAGCAATCTTCCTTTATTAGATGCGTAGGGAATTTCGACACTTGTTCTTTGCATATTTCCAATATATTAAAGAAACATTGGTCTATTCTTCAGGCAGACCCAGATCTAGTAAATGTGATCCCCGATTTCCCGAGCATTACCAACCGACATGGTAGGAACATTCGGGAATTTCTCACACGCAGCCATTACTCAAAACCTTCGATCCCTCGGAATACATGGCTTCCACCACCACCTTTAGGATCTTTTCCATGCGGCAGATATTCATTCTGCACATATATGCCCAAAACAAAGACCTTCAGCAATCCTGTTGATGGCCAAGAGTATACCTTCAGACAATTTATTAATTGCCAGAGCAGTGGCATTGTATATGCCGCTAGATGCCCCTGTCCCAAGTTGTATGTTGGCAAGACCATTCAACAACTTAGGAGAAGGATCTCCAAACATATTAATACCATCCATGCAAAAGCGGAAACTCCCCTCTCTAGACATGTGAGATCCTTCCACCAGGGAAATGCCAACATTCTCCACTTCTGGGGAATCACCCAAGTTAAATTGGGCCCCAGAGCTGGTAATTTAGACAAGAAATTATTACAGGAGGAAGCCCGTTGGATACATAGGCTGCATTCTCTCAGCCCCAATGGACTAAATGAAGGCTTTACTTTTATAGCCTTCCTATAAGACTCCCTTTGTGTACTTCCTGCCTTATTATTTAATTTTTTCTCAGATTATATGAGTACTGTCATCAAGGATAACTTTCCTAGACTTAGTTATTAAAAATCATTCACTCACTATACCTATATATTCTATGTGTACTTATCAAATTCTATATCGCTATTTTGATCCTTCACTGACGGCTGAGCAACCTATTCTACCTCAGTGTGACCTAATGGTTAAACGTCAGTCTGCAGCTGCTGACCGAGTCAGTCACACTGCACCTTAGCAACACGCTATTTACTCATTCCATCCTCAATAACATGCTGGCCGTCTCTGTATAATTTTAACTCTTTCTTGTTGTACGTTCCCTATTTAAATTACATTATTAAAAGTTATGTTTTAATCATCTACACCATTATTAGTGGTTGGGAAATTGGGACCATTATGCCCAGGCATATTAGTTTTTGTCATGAAACCACATGGACTCAATGAAAAACTTAGCTTTGTTCCCTTCCTATAATCCTTGCTATTTAGCTGTTTTTACTAATTGTGTCTTGTATTATATGCTATTTATTGGTATCTTGAGTATAATCTTTCCATGTCTGGTTGCCTGAATATAGAAGAACAGATAACAGCCCATGAATATATACACCATGACGGATTTTGGATTGGGAAACAATGAATTGATTTCGTGTTCTCCTTTTTCTTTTATTTTGTTTTATTTTCCTTTCCCCTTCCTTGCCTCCCCTTATTTATTTTATCTTTTTGGTAATTCATGTCTTGTTTTTCATTATATTTTCTATACTGTAATTGTTTGGCATAAAAATGGTATATGCTTGCATTATGCTTCTCTCTATATATGAATTATGTGGTACTTTTTTCTCACATGTATATGATCAAACAATTATTTATTTTTTAGGGTTTAATTTGACCCCTTGCAATGTTCTTGATAGGTATACATATTTATGGTATGTATTATATTTTTTTGTATTTTATACACATTTTGTGTTTGATATAATTTTAAATTTTTTTAATTTTCCACTTCAATATGTATTATTTTTACATGCACTTTATCTTTGTTGTACTTTTTATTTTTAGTACTTCTCCGACGCATTTATCTGCACTGCTAGCATAGCGTATACATTTATATCTAACCATTTGAGATGTTTTGCTATTATTATTTTTATTCGTTAGTCTAGTTCTGAGGAGAAGTGGCCATACTTACTTATATTGGATACGTTTTTTTAGAAGGATCGATTTGTATTATATCAGGGCGGTTACAATTAACCCTCTTTCGCCATTGATGAAGTGCGCATGCGTGCTGTGGCTGTTGGTGGCCATGCATTGTCCCCTCTGTTTCCTTGGGCGTACTGCGCATGTCCGGATTTCCCGTCACGCATCGGAAACCCGGATGTGCGCTCCAACGTTTGGAGCCAGAAGTGGGGAATGCTTTGCCTCCGGTCGCGTCAGCGGGCTTGCGCCGACAGTTCGTTGATGCAGTATTTGGCATTAGATACACCTGCTTTCAACACTATATAAGGGTCAGACACCATTAGGACACAATATACCCCAGTAGCTAAAGGCTCATGGGCCCCGATGCAAAAGTTCTTATTGGCCCTCCCCCGCAAACTTCTCATAGCCGACGGTCCGCAGCTTTCAGCTGCATCGCTGGGTCTCCTAAGTGACCCAACAATGCAGCATTAGCAGCCAGGGGCGTCACTAAGGACTTAAAATGTCAGGGGAAATAGCCCCAATACATATGTGTCCGGCCAAAAAAAAATGTGACTGTGTGTATAGGAGATAGCATAGCATATCTATAGCACTACGTCCCTATAAACTATGGATAGGATTAGATACATTGGCTCAGCAGACAGTTTCACACATGATAGGATTAGATACAGTGGCCCAGCAGACAGTATCACACATGGTAGGATTAGATACAGTGGCTCAGCATACAGTATCACACATGATAGGATTAGATACAGTGGCTCAGCAGTCAGTATTACACATGATAGGATTAGATACACAGCTCCGCAGACAGTATCACACATGATAGGATTAGATACAGTAGCTCAGCAGACAGTATCACACATTATAGGATTAGATACAGTGACTCAGCAGTAGAGTATCACACATGATTGGATTAGATGCAGTAGATCAGCAGACAGTATCACACATGATTGGATTAGATATAGGGCCCAGCTCGCTGACATTGTGGCTCCAGCGCTGGACCCAGGAAAGGTAAGAATAATAATTGTTTTGCTTCTTTATGTGTTACTAATTATTTTTGTGTGTTTGTTTGTTTGTTTACAAGTTCGGTTGTTGGACTACTTCGGATTTGAGGACTACTTCAATGACAGCGTTTTTTTTATTCTCAATAAAATGGTTAATGGGGGTTGTGTTTTTTTATTTCAATTAAATATTTTTTCTATGTGCTTGTATTTTTTTAAACTTTATTATTACCGCCTTAGTAATGTCCGCTGGCTGATTGACAACCTCCATTACTAAGGCGGGGCTTAATGTTAGCAGGTGCAGAGGCTAACACTAACCCACATTATTACCCCGGTACCCACCGCCACCAGGGGTACTGGGAAGAGCCGGGTACGAACCAGTACCCGACCATCTGTAGTGATGGTCGGGCACCGGGGCGGCCGCAGGCTGGTATCATTAGGCTGGGGAAGGCCAAAAACAGTGGCCCTTCCCACCCTGGTAATTTAGTCCTTGTGGAAATGAGAAAAAATTAGCTAAGCCTACATTTTCTTTGAAAAAATATAGATTTTAATTTTCACTCTCTACTTCCAATAATTTCTGCAATAAACCTGTTGGGTCAAACAGCTCATTATGAAACCTAAATAATTTCCTTAAGGGGTGTAGTTTCCCAAATGGGGTCACTTTTGGGGGATTTCCCCTGTTTTGGCACTGCAAGAGCCCTTCAAACCCGACATGTTGCCTAAAATATATTCTAATAAAAAGTAGTTCCCAAAATCCACTACGTACTCCTTTACTTCTGTGGCCGGTGCTTCAGTTCGTTATTACGCTAGGGCCACATGTGGGATATCTCCTAAAACTTCAGAACCTGGGCAATAAATATTGACTTGCATTTCTCTGTTAAAACTTTCTGTGTTACAAAAAGAATGGATTAAAAATTAATTTCTGCAAAAAAAATGAAATTTGTAAATTCCACCTCTACTTTGCTTTAATTCCTGTGAAACGTCTAAAGGATTAAAGGAAGGGTGTTGCGAAAAAAATGTTTTTATATTAATTTGCTTTTAGTGTTTTATTAACCCCTTAGTGACCACCAATATGCCTTTTTACGTTGGTCACTAAGGGGCCTTAGGCTAGGCTGACGCCTTTTCACGTTCGCCTAGTCTAAGTCCTGCACGGGTCTCCCGTGCAGGCTGGAGCTGGGGCTCTGCTGTCTGATGACAGCTGAGCTCCTGCTCCAACGCCCGCGATCGAAGTTTACTTCGATCGCGGCCGTTTAACCCGTTAAATGCCGCCGTCAATAGCGACCGCGGCATTTAACTTTGTTTACAGAGGGAGTGAGCTCCCTCAGTCACCCATCGGCGGCCCGCGAATGCAATCGTGGGTCTCCGATGGGGTGTCATGGCAGCCGGGAGCTTGATAAAAGCCCCCAGGTCTGCCCTGGACATATGCCTGTTAGGACGCGCCGGAGGCACGTCCTAACAGATTGCCTGTCAGATTTACACTGACAGGCAATAATGCTCTGGTATACGAAGTATACCAAAGCATTATAGCAGCGATCTGAATATCGCATAGTAAAGTCCCCTAGTGGGACTAGTGAAATAAATAATAAATGTGAAATAAAGATTATTAATATAAGTTACAGTAAAAAAAAACAACATTTTTTCCCATAAAAAGTGGTTTTATTTAGTAAAAGTGTAAAAAATAAATAAAAGTACACATATATGGTATTTCCGCGACCGTAATGACTTCATTAATAAAGTTAATATGTCATTTAAACCGCAAGGTGAACACCGTAAAAAAAAACGCAAACAACAATGGCGAAATTGCAATTTTTTTCCATTGCCCCCCAAAAAAGTCATAATAAGAATCAATCAATAAGTCCAATGCACCCCAAAACAATACCAATCAAAACTACGTCTCGTCCCACAGAAAACAAGCCCAAAAAATCACTACATTGATAGAAAAATAAAAAAGTTACGGCTCTTGGAAAGCGACGATGCAAAAACAAATTATTTTAGTTCAAAAGTGTTTTTATTGTGCAAAAGTCGTAAAACATAATAAACCTCTACATATGTGGTATCGCCGTAATCGTACCGATCCATAGAATAAAGGTAACCTGTTATTTACGTCGCATAGTGAACGGCGTCAATTTAAAAACGCATAGAACAATGGCGGAATTTCAGTTTTTTTTTATAATCCCCCCAAAAAAAGTTAATAAAAGTTAATAAAAAAATTATATGTACCCAAAAATTGTGCTATTAAAAAGTACAACTAATCCCGCAAAAAACAAGTCCTCATACAGCTATGTAGACGAAAAAATAAAAAAGTTATAGCTCTTTGAATGCGACTATAGAAAAACGAATAAAATAGCTTGGTCATTAGGGCCTAAAATGGGCTGGTCACTAAGGGGTTAAAATAAATGTTATTTATTTGTATGTTTGTGTTTTACTTTTTTTTTTTTCTAACTTTTTCTTCAATATGGGGGCTGCCAATTTTTTTTCACCTCTGTATGTGTCGATTAACGACACATACAGAGATGGAATACGGCACATACATCCCCATAGAGAATGCGAACGGGAGCCGTTCAATTCACTATGGTGTACGCCGTCTGTGTGGGAACGGCGCATGCGCAGCTCCCACACAGTCCAAATGGAAGGTCTTTGGCCGAGCGACACCCGGCGCCATTTTCTTGTGGACCGGAAGCCGCGGCCGGACAGTAAGATGACTACTTCCGGTCGCGGCTTCCGGACATGTGATTAGAAGCAAGGACTAGGAGCGGACGGAGCGGAGGGAGCGGCGGAGGCAGGAGCAGGTAAGTTATTTCTGTGTATGTACTTGTTTTATTGTGTGATTAACACTGTATGCAAGCCTACTACACTGTGTGTTCGCTCAAAAAATGGCGGCACACAGTGTAGGAGGTTTGAACATTCAATTCCCTCCTTTCTCCTGGCACTAGCCAGGATAAAGGAGGTGGGATTGTTTGAGGACGCTAGAGCGAGTGTGTCTTCTCAAATATGGCAGCATAAAGCAATGTGGTTGCTTTACCACATGCCAATACTGCAATTTTGGGAATTGCTCCCTCTAGTGACCAGCACAGGGAAATTTTATAAATTAGAATCTAATTTATAATATTTCCTGACTTGTGAAAAAATAAAAAAAATTAGAACAATGTGTAATCATGTATATAATAACTGTTTAACAAAAAAAAAAAAATGTTTTCTAGCGACACATTCCCTTTAAGAACCTTTCTAAATGCTGTTTTAAATACTGTGAGGGGTGAAGTTTTTAAAATTGGGTTACTTATTGGGGGTTTCTAATATATAAGGCCCTCAAAGCCACTTCACAACTGAACTGGCCTTTTTAAATTTTCTTGAAAATATGAAAAATTGCTGCTAAAGTTCTAAGCCTTGTAACGTCCTGGAAAAATAAAAGCATGTTCAAAAAATGTTAATTAGTAACAATTTTGCAGATACATTTAAATTTAGAAAAATGATAATTTTTGCGATTTTTCATTACATTTTGGAGTTTCTCACAACTAAATACTGAATGCATCGAGCAAATTTTGCCAGTAACATAAAGTCCAATGTGTCACGAGAAAACCTTCTCAGAATCACTTGGATAGTCAAAAGCATTCTGAAGTTATTACCACATAAAGTGAAACATGTCAGATTTGAAAAATGAGGCTCTGTCAGGAAGATCAGAAGTGGCCAAAGCGGGAAGGGGTTAACGTCACAAAACATGAAATTATGTTGAGGGCTGCCAGATCAAGTTTGTCTCAGTAAATGTTGTCACTTCCATTTGAAAAGGTATTAACCCAACTCCTTAAAAAAAGCATTAAATGCTCATCAAATTCGTCATCGAGTATTTTACATCTAATTAATTTAGAGGGCTCTTTCCTCTAAGAGTCATCCGCCCCCTAGATTGGGATCTGTAAGAAATTAAGGTTTTGAAAAATGAAAGCCTTACAGTGAAGGAAATAAGTATTTGATCCCTTGCTGATTTTGTAAGTTTGCCCACTGTCAAAGACATGAACAGTCTAGAATTTTTAGGCTAGGTTAATTTTACCAGTGAGAGATAGATTATATAAAAAAAAAAAAAAGAAAATCACATTGTCAAAATTATATATATTTATTTGCATTGTGCACAGAGAAATAAGTATTTGATCCCCTACCAACCATTAAGAGTTCAGCCTCCTCCAGACCAGTTACACGCTCCAAATCAACTTGGTGCCTGCATTAAAGACAGCTGTCTTAAATGGTCACCTGTATAAAAGACTCCTGTCCACAGACTCAATTAATCAGTCTGACTCTAACCTCTACAACATGGGCAAGACCAAAGAGCTTTCTAAGGATGTCAGGGACAAGATCATAGACCTGCACAAGGCTGGAATGGGCTACAAAACCATAAGTAAGACGCTGGGTGAGAAGGAGACAACTGTTGGTGCAATAGTAAGAAAATGGAAGACATACAAAATGACTGTCAATCGACATCGATCTGGGGCTCCATGGAAAATCTCACCTCGTGGGGTATCCTTGATCCTGAGGAAGGTGAGAGCTCAGCCGAAAACTACACAGTCAAGGCATCTGGGACCACAGTCACCAAGAAAACCATTGGTAACACATTACGCCGTAATGGATTAAAATCCTGCAGTGCCCGCAAGGTCCCCCTGCTCAAGAAGGCACATGTACAGGCCCGTCTGAAGTTTGCAAATGAACATCTGGATGATTCTGAGAGTGATTGGGAGAAGGTGCTGTGGTCAGATGAGACTAAAATTGAGCTCTTTGGCATTAACTCTACTCGCCGTGTTTAGAGGAAGAGAAATGCTGCCTATGACCCAAAGAACACCGTCCCCACTGTCAAGCATGGAGGTGGAAACATTATGTTTTGGGGGTGTTTCTCTGCTAAGGGCACAGGACTACTTCACCGCATTAATGGAAGAATGGATGGAGCCATGTACCGTCAAATCCTGAGTGACAAACTCCTTCCCTCCACCAGGACATTAAAAATGGCTCGTGGCTGGGTCTTCCAGCACGACAATGACCCGAAACATACAGCCAAGGCAACAAAGGAGTGGCTCAAAAAGAAGCACATTAAGGTCATAGAGTGGCCTAGCCAGTCTCCAGACCTTAATCCCATCGAAAATTTATGGAGGGAGCTGAAGATCCGAGTTGCCAAGCGACAGCCTCGAAATCTTAATGATTTACAGATGATCTGCAAAGAGGAGTGGGCCAAAATTCCATCTAACATGTGTGCAAACCTCATCATCAACTACAAAAAACGTCTGACTGCTGTGCTTGCCAACAAGGGTTTTTCCACCAAGTATTAAGTCTTGTTTGCCCTAGGGATCAAATACTTATTTCTCTGTGCACATTGCAAATAAATATATATAATTTTGACAATGTGATTTTCGTTTTTTTTTTATATATATAATCTATCTCTCACTGGTAAAATTAACCTAGCCTAAAAATTCTAGAATGTTCATGTTTTTGACAGTGGGCAAACTTACAAAATCAGCAAGGGATCAAATACTTATTTCCTTCACTGTATATAATGTTATATATTATAGCATATAGTGTATTTTCTTTGAATGAATCAAAGATGGAGGATCATGGATATAGTTGCATGTCTCAATGAAAGGCATCTCATTAGTATGCAAGATACCTATTGTTTAATCTGATTCTCACAACAAAGGACCCAGACATTCATAGGTATCTCTTACAGATGCTAACCAGTAGTGTGGACAATAAACCTCATCCATGGACAAACTCAGGATCTCATAAATGCTAAAGGGTTGATAAGTGGCACTAATCTGTATTTGCATGTAACATGAGGAAGTTCTTTGATCAGGAGGGTCAGACTATGTGTCTTCAAGAGAGGGCAGACAAAGGGGTATAAAAACCCGAGCATGACTCATGACAGAAGGCACTAGGGAGTTACTTGGGAGGCCACATGGGCAGGGATACTTGGAGGGATATACTGGAGAGGAGAAAGTCCATGTATGGTAACTAAAATGTGTAATGTAATTATTGTTGATGATAAAGAAAAGGTATCTATGTAAAATGTGTTGCTTATGACTGTCTTTGTTTACATATGTTCATATAAATTACAGAATAACCGTAACAGTCATTTCACTCTTTATACAATATAAAAAAATTTACACTCACTCTTGTATTTCATTTCTTGCACCTAATCTTAGAATCTAAACCAGTAAGAGGTTGGAAGATAAATATTCTTACACTACAGTACCAGAACAAAGCTCAGTACATAAATACAGTACCAGAACCAAACTCAGTACACAGGGGCATAGCTAAAGACTCATGGGCCCCAGTGCAAAAGTCCTTCTTGGGCCCCACCAACTTTTCTTCATGACCAATGGCCCGCAGCTTTCAGCTGCATCGCTGGGTCTCCTAAATGACACAACGATACAGCACTAGCAGCATATATATATATATATATATATATATATATAGAGACAAAATATCTATAGCACTTCTACCCCTTGTTAAAGAGGCTCTGTCACCACATTATAAGTGCCCTATCTCCTACATAATTTGATCGGCGCTGTAATGTAGATAACAACAGTGGTTTTTATTTTGAAAAACTATAATTTTTGACCAAGTTATAAACAATTTTAGATTTATGCTAATTAGTTTCTTAATAGACAACTGGGCGTGTTTTTACTTTTTACCAACTGTGCGTTGTGAAGAGAAGTGTATGACGCTGACCAATCAGTGACCAATCAGCGTCATACACTTCTCATTGTTCCAGCCCAGCTTCTTTCACTACACGCTGTGCAGTGAGATACCAACATGTGACATTCTTGAAGAATGAAATATTGGCTGAAATGAATGTACATTTTCATTCATGTCCACATTTGAGTGCACATACAAAGCAGTCATTAACAACTTCTCTTAGGGCATAGCCAGACGTGGCGGAATTGCTCTGGAATTCCGCTGCGGCCAGTCCGCTGCAGAAATCCGCAGCGGACAGTTTCTCCATTGGTTTCCACACCTTTTTAGTTAGGTTTGTGCACACGTGGTGGAAAACTCCGCTGCGGACCATAGGCTGCGGTGCGGAATTTGGAGTCCGCATCATACACTGGCTGTTGCGGACTTGTTGCGGACTCATTAAGGAATTTCTCCATTGACTTCAATGTTGCGTTGCGTTTTGGTTTTAAAGGAACCAGTGTCGCCACAAATTTTTTTTTTATATCAGTTTGATGTTAGTGTTTTATTAAAAACGTTTGTATTTATTTGTGTGTTTGTGTGTTACTTTTTTTTATTTTTACACTTTTTCTTCCCTATGGGGGCTGCCATTTTTTTTTCCATTTCTGTATGTGTCGATTAACGACACATACAGACATGGAATACGGCAGCTCCAGTCCCATAGGGACTGCGAACGGGGCCCGTTCCATCCACTATGGTGTACGCCGTCTGTGTGGGAACGGTGCATGCGCCGCTCCCACACAGTCCAATTTGAAATGTGCGCCGTCCGGCGCCATTTTCCTGTGGACCGGAAGTCGCGGCCGGACAGTAAGATTACTACTTCCGGTCGCGGCTTCCGGACATGTGCACATGGAGCAGCGGCAGCAGACGGAGCGGACGATCCGGTGGGAGCGGCGGCGACTGGAGCAGGTAAGTGTTTATATATGTATGTATTTATGTATGTTCGTGTTTTACTGTGTGTTTACTAGTGTATGTTAACCTACTACACTGTGTGTTAGCTCAAAAAATGGCGGCACACAGTGTAGGAGGTTAGACCGTTCAATCCCCTCGTTTCTCCCGGCACTAGCCAGGATAAAGGAGGGGGGATTCTGAGAGCTCACTAGAGCGAGGGATTTTTTCCCAATTTTGCAGCATAAAGCAATGTGGTTGCTTTACCACATGCAATGCTGCAATTTTGGGAATTGCTCCATCTAGTGACCAGCAATGGCAAATATTATAAATTGAATCCAAGTGCCAGGAGAAAGGAGGGGATTGAATGTTCAAACCTCCTACACTGTGTGCCGCCATTTTTTGAGCGAACACACAGTGTAGTAGGCTTACATACAGTAGTAATCACACACTAAAACACGTACATACACAGAAATAACTTACCTGCTCCTGCCGATGCCGCTGCCGCCGCTCCCTCCGCTCCGTCCGCTCCTAGTCCTTGCTTCTAATCACATGTCCGGAAGCCGCGACTGGAAGTAGTCATCTTACTGTCCGGCCGCGGCTTCCAGTCCACAAGAAAATGGCGCCGGATGTCGCTCGGCCGAAGACCTTCCATTTGGACTGTGTGGGAGCGGCGCATGCGCCGTTCCCACACAGACGGCATACACCATAGTGAATGGAACGGCTCCCGTTCGCATTCTCTATGGGGATGTATGTGCCGTATACCATCTCTGTATATGTCGTTAATCGACACATACAGAGATGAAAAAAAATGGCAGCCCCCATAGTGAAGAAAAAGTTAGAAAAAAAAAAAGTAAAACACAAACACACAAATAAATAACATTTCTTTTAATAAAACACTAAAAGCAAATGAATATAAAAATTATTTTTTTCGCGACACCCTTCTTTTAACAATCTATTGCGAAAACATTTGTCGATAAATGTAAGTTCTTGGATTCTATCACTCTCACTATTACATTGCATCACATAAAAAGTCATTATTTGAGGTAGCAAAATTATTAGCGATTGCTAGGAAGTATCAGAGTCAAAATGTACACAAAAAAACACTTGGCTAGTGTAAAATGAAAATGGGTAAATGTTTGTGTAAAGTCACAAAATCGACCCCATCAAACTCAAAGGTCAGATAACTTTAAGTATTCAAATGACAAGGTCTATGAGATTCGTAGAAAATTACATGTCGTTTATAAACCCTACAGTATGATAAGAGAAATGCATTTGTATGTTATTTGTTATATGTTAACAAATAGCATATAGCTGTAATTTTTAAGCAAGAAGAATTCACAACCGACTAATTCTATAGATAGTTACATTCCAGTAGGAAAGAATGAGCCAAAGCATAATTCTTCTGAACTATCTACAGCTAAAAAAACAAAGTTTTACAGAAATAGGTTTCCAAATGGGATATTCCCTCAAGAATTAGCAATAAATTATAAATTGGGAGAAAGGCAGTCTTCTGAATTCATAAACGAATCAATTGACTCTTCACTTCCTAAAAAGGACACATTGGGCAATATGTTCAAAGAGATTACTGATAGAGAGATAGTTAGACGTGGATTAGGAATTGTGTAGAAATAGAATTAAAGCCAATAGGATAATTTTCACATTTAATGACCATGGCTTGTTAAAGGAGAAGTGAAATTGATCACTAATGACATTTCCTCTCGTTATAGAGTTTTTTCCAAGACATTTTAAACATAACAAAATTTTTTCCTTTTTGGTTTATTTAATAGTTATTTTAATAATTGCATGTTATGTCTATCAAGATATATTGTTAATCTATAGAAGCAATGTTTGACTGAAATAACTAATGATTTAATGCTGAATTATTTTTAAGGGAAGTAGTTTATTTGAAATCATTATACCAGAAGTGATATGACCAAGGTTTTTATATGTCAGTGTTACATTTTAGTCTGTGATTATTTGATATTAAAAAGGTTCTATTGGCATATGATGACACAAAGTGCACAATATGTTTCATCATTTGTGTTAATGGATTGGTTTATATAATATTGGAATATACAAATTAAAGGGAATGTGTTGCCAGAAAAACATGTTTTTTTTTTAAAAATTAAACATTTAGTGTGTGGGTGATTAAACATTGTTCAAATTTTTTTTTTTTTTTTGGCACGAGCCAGGAAATATTATAAATTATTTCTAATTTATAATACTACCCATTTTTGGTCACTAGATGGGGCTGTTCCCAAAATTGCAGCATTGGGTTAAAAGCTATCGCTCTAGTGAGCTCTCAGCATCCCCCCCTCCTTTATCCTGGCTAGTGCCGGGATAAACGAGGGGTTTGAAAGGTTTAACCTCCTACACTGTGTGTCGCCATTTTTTGAGGTAACCCACAGTGTAGTAGGTTTACATACAGTAGTAAACACACACAAACACTAACATACATTGAAATCTCTTACCTGCTCCTGCCGCCGCGGCTCCCTCCGGCCCGTCCGCTCCGTTTGCTGCCGCTGTTCCATGTGCACAAGTCCGGAAGCCGCGACCGGAAGTAGTAATATTACTGTCAAGCCGCGACTTCCGGTCCACAGGAAAATGGCGCCGGACGGCGCCAATTTCGAATAGGACTGTGTGGGAGCGGCGCATGCGCAGTTCCCACACAGACGCCGTACACGGCAGTCAATGGGACGGGAGCCGTTCGCAGTCCCTATGGGACTGTGGCTGCCGTATTCCATGTCTGTGTGTGTCGTTAATCGACACACACAGAAATGGAACAAAAAATGGCAGCCCCCATAGGGAAGAAAAAGTGTAAAAATAAGAAAAAGTAAAACACAAACACACAAATGAATAAAAACGTTTTTATTAAAGCACTAACATCTTTAACATATAAAAAAATTATTTGCGATGACACTGTTCCTTTAAGGATAAATCGGGTATAAGGAAACAAATATTTAGCTATTTTGAAAAACTATATTTATGATTTATAGCAGGATCCTTTTTTTATAGTATATATGCTGTATACATATACACACATACATTCAAATACAAATAAATACATTGGGAATATTATGAAGAAATAAAAATTGCAAATAAGGTAAATAAATATTGTCTTTTATGGAAGAAAATGATTTCAAGTTTAGTAACCATGTCGTATTTGAGAATGCCTTGAGGTGCCAAAACATTAGATACACCCCAAAAGACACCACATTTTGGAAGCTACACCCCTCAAGCAATGTATCTACGGGTGTATTGAGCATTCATGGCCGCACATGTTTTTCATATAATCTATTAGAATTGGGCTATGATAATTAAAACAATTTTTTTCCAATAATATGTGTTTTTAGATCAAAATTTTTCATTTCCACAAGGAATTCAATAGAAAAAGCACCCCAAAAATTGCTAGGTCATAAACTGCTGTTTGGCTACACAGCAGCGCTCAGAAGAGAAGGAGCGCCTTTTAGCTTTTGGAATGCAGATTTTGCCCCTGAGGTACCAGCACAGTGAAAGCCCCCAAAAAGTGACCCCATTTAGGAAACTACTGTAAAGGATCTGCCAGGCACAACTTCTGTGTATACGCCCATGGGTAATCAGTCTGCACCTGGTTCTATGTCTCTGAGACTGACTCCATCTTCCACCACTCAGGATGGCAGGCTTAGGAGTGGGAGAGCCTATCGCAGCCTGGCCAGACGGAGCTAGCTCCCGCCCTCTGTCTATTTATACCTGCCTTTCCTGTTCCTCCTTTGCTTGTGATTCTTCTCGTGTGGTTTCCTGGCCTTGCTGCAGCTCCTAGCTATTTGACCTTGCTTCATACTGACCCCGGCTTACTGACTACTCTCCTGCTCTGTGTTTGGTACCTCGTACACTCCTGGTTTGACTCGGCTCGTTCACCTCTCTTGTTGCTCACGGTGTTGCCGTGGGCAACTGCCCCATTTCCCTTTGCTTGTGTCCCCTTGTCTGTTTGTCTGTCGTGCACCTACTGAGCGTAGGGACCGTCGCCCAGTTGTACCCCGTCACCTAGGGCGGGTCGTTGCAAGTAGGCAGGGACTGAGTGGGGGGTAGATTAGGGCTCCCTGTCTGTTTCCCACCCCCCTGTCGTTACAACTACACTCCTTAAGGAATCCATCTGGGGTGTAGTGAGCATTTTGACCCCACAGGGGTTTCAGCGAATTTAGGATTGGACTGTAAAAATTGAAAATATTTTTTTTGTCAATAATATGTCGTTTTAGCTCAAAGTTTTCATTTTTACAATGAATATAGGACAAAAAGCACCCCAATATTTGTAGAACATTTTGTCCTGAGTACAGCAATTACCCATATGTGGTCATAAACTGCTGTTTGGGCACACGGCCACACTCAGAATGGAAGGAGCACCATTTGACTTTTGCAGCGCAGATTTTGCTGAATCGGTTTCTGCGGGCCATGTCGCATTTGCAAAGCCGCTAAAGTACCAGTACAGTAGAAACTCCCCAGGTGTGATCCAATTTTGGAAACTATACCCCTCAAAGAATAAATTAGAGATGTAGTGAGCATTTTGATCCCTCAAGTGTTTTATAGATTTTATTAGACTTGGGCCATTTTGATACTTACCTAGGAACCGCCACCATCTTTCCAGACACAGCCATACACCCATTATAGCTTGGTTTGACCCCTTTTCTACAGTCTGGCCTGACTCTATTTATCTGCTGCTAGTATGCTCACTTTTAACACGCTGAGCAAAGAATCATACCTGGCTCATGATTGATTTGACGTCTTTTTTATTGTGTGACTTATCCTCCTATCCATTTTTAACTTGTTTTATGTCTGCATTTAATAAAATTTGTATATTCTTTGTACTTCTATGTGCCTCAGTCGATCATTCTTTCTCGGTAGTCTCTCATGAGGGACAGGAGAGTGCGCTTTGTCTGCGACAACTTGGGAGTGCTTCAGGCCATTAATGCGCAGACGGCAAATTCTCCGCCAGTCGTGCGATTGTTGAGACATTTGGTTTTGAGGGGGCTGGTGTTGAATTTGCATTTTGTGGCAGTTCATGTTCCAGGGGTGCTTAATTCAGTGACTGATTCCCTTTCTCGTCAACAGTGGGACAGGTTTCGTCTGCTGGCGCCGGGGGCGGAGACTCATGACCTTGCTTGCCCGGAGCATCTTTGGAAGCTGGTATGACGATGGCGATGTCGCTCATTGGGAAGTCAGTTAGTGCGGTTACGTGGAAGAGGTACAGTGCGGTATGGCAGGTATGGGAGGATTTGTTGAAGGCAGCGCAGGTGGGTAGTTCGGATCGGCTGGCTTGCTTGTTATATTTTAATGGGAATTCTTACAGTGAGGGGGTGTCTGCATCAGTGGTCACTCGGAGTTTGTCTGCATTAGCGTTTTGGTTTAAAATTAGAGGGGAGGAGGACGTGACTAAGTCCTTTTTGGTCAGGCAAGCAATGAAGGGTTTCAGGAGGGGTTCCGTATTTAGGGATCATAGGAAGACGGCATCTTTTGAGCTTTTGGAAGCGATTTGTGAGCTGTTGAAGAATGTTTGTGTTTCAGGGCTTGAAGTACGTTTATTTACGCTGGCTTTTTCTTTAGCTTTCTTTGGGGCTTTCAGGATATCGGAGTTGGTGTCAGCAAGTAAGCGGGTGGCTGGGGGCTTATTGTATGCGGACGTTGAATGGGAGAGGTCCTGCATGTCATGCTTGCTTCGTAGATCAAAGACAGACCAAGTGGGGAAAGGTTTTTTGGTGCGCTTGTATGAGTTACCAGGGTCGAGGGTGTGCCCGGTTCACTGTTTTCATGAGTTTGTTGCGGTGAGGCCTGAGGGGTCGGCATCCTTGTTGGTTCATGCAGATGGTCTGTCTTTGTCAAAATTTAATTGCTGGGCTTCCGATGAGATGCAAACAGCTTAAATGCAGCGATCACGTTTGAGCGCTGCATTTAAGGGGTTAATGGCGGGGATCTAAGCTTATTTTGGTCCCCGCCATTACAGCAGTGTGTGAGCTGTAAGATACAGCTGACATTCGGGGATGATGGCTTCTGAGCCGGTGTACATAATTTGTCGTATGGATATGGCAAAATGCGGGAAGCGCTAGCTTTCCATGACGTATCCATACGACAAATGTCGGGAAGGGGTTAAAGGACTGTGTTCATTGCATTTGATTTTCAACACTAACAATTATTACTAGAGTTTGGAAACGTTCATATGATGCTAAATGGACTATGTTATTATCAAGTCTGTTGTCAAATTCACAAGGAGAATCATACCAACTTGGACACTTCAAAGAAGTAAAGATTGATTGATTGACTGGTGAGTGGAGTGATGACATGGATTGGTGTGTTGGGATGCTACAACCTTGATATGCGTACTGATAATTTAAGAAACTTACAGTCTACTCAAGCAAGAAGAAGTGTCGAAGTTAACACTTGCAATGACTTCCCAGAGACATCACCGCTGTTTTAAAGTAACAAGATATGTCCTGAATATGATCTCTCAAAAAGAGACAGAGGAATTACTTGAATGTTTGCAAGTCCACAAGTTTTATATTCAGGAAATGGACTTTGCTATTATATTAACGTTATTAAAATATGGACTGTGATTTCATACTGAAAAATTGGTGATGAAAACATTTGGAAGGCTGCGCAGCCAAATCAATCAACAATATTTCAAGGAATGTGTATCCAAGCCTGTGCAAGGTAAAGAATGGTAACTACTGCATGGACGACAATGAACTGCATGGACTTGGATTTGATATCTATATCTTCAACTTATGGACTTTCGTTTTAAAGGACTTTAACAACTTTATCAGCATTGATTTCAAGGGATTCTATGATCTAAAGAATGTGTTTATGCAGAAAACTTTAAAAAAGTATCGACCTGATTGTGAACAAGTCAACCACAGAAATATTAATTCTACAATGAAACCATACAATGTAAAGAAGAAGATGCCTTCATCATTATAGATAAGTTTAGTAAAAATCTACTTTTTCTGTGTATCCAATCACAGTTTACCATAACATAACATTAATGGACATTATAAATTGCAATTCATTTATGGATGTCACGAATACCACTCCCAGCACACGTGACTTGGATGCTACTGTAAAGGGGAACTCCGCTTGTCCACTCTCACACACGCCTATCGCAACAGGCTAACAATGAGTTAAGCGCACCCCAAAACCCGGTCATACATTCACATAAAACGCTGCCACCACTTGCCGTATTATGTATATCACTAGCAGGCACTGCATATATCATGCCACATACCCTACAAACCACTATGTATAAAGCAAAACAAATGGGTATGTATAAGGCAACGGGTATAACTGTCAAAGAATAGCCATATGAGTATGCAAAATAACCGTTTATTGAATACAAAAACACTACATAGAAGTTAAAAACATTTAAAATAGCATAAGAAATGCCATGTACAAATCACTGAAGGAGGAATACCACCATGATAAGTGGCTAGCAAATAGCTACCTCCTTACACTCACCTAAACCCCCAGAGCAGGCATGCAATGCATTAATCTTGAAAAGAGTGTGTAAAAATGTTGCATCAGTTAGGCATCAGATCAGCATGTCCTATGTCTCAGGCTATATGGGAGAAAGAAGGGGAAAGAAAACCCCACGCGTATCGCCACAAAGTGGCTTCCTCAGGGGTAAGTTTGCATGTAGACATGCAGTGTCTTTATGTAGAACAGCAAATGAAAAAGTAATCAGAAGTGCAATGACCTGCACCTGTGGACACACCTACCCCAACCTCCACGAGTGAGCTGGTGAGATAACCCAGCTGCCCTATTGCCGTGACGCTCTGCGCATGCGCCGAAGCCGCCACCATGTGCACCTGATGACGGACCCGGCGCCGTATTAAGCCGACAAGAGCCTCCTCCTGGTAATGCACACGTCACACAGGCACACACAATCTAAATAGCATTCAACAGGTAATGCTTTTCCTCTTCGAGGATGTGGGTAGGTTTTTGAGCAGCAAGAAACAAACTTATTAATTTTAAGGTTTAATATACGAAAGTACAGTGCTTACAAAAGAGGTTACAAAAATGATTTAATAAAAACGACACACATATAAGCAAAACAGTTACAAAATAAAAGGGAATAAAGCAAAGAATGACAGACCTCTTACGTATTTGATAGGTTAGAGATCCCACTGAGGAGAACAGCTTGACAAAGCAGCAATGTGGTCGCATCTCCTGTGGTCTGACACTGTGTATTTCTTGGTATGCCACTATAAAGGGTCCAGACAAGACCCCTCACCCCTCCTCCTGGTCAGGTGGAAGGAGGATGGCCAATTACATGCAAAACAGGGAAAGTTGGCAGACACAATTCTAATCGGTCATAACTCCTTATATGAATCTCGTAGCGAGATACTATGTCCGACAAATTCCCGGGCATATGTTTACCAACCTTGGCATACCAAACATGACTATGAAATATTTTAATCATTTTAACCAACATTCAATTCTGGGGTTTCTCATGGCCGAGAATCCCTGCGCTTGAGTTCCTGGATCATATTCACCTAGCTGAGTTATATACAAGATGAATTATGACGGGGGGGATTTGAAGGATTATATTTCTTTTGTCCCATACAGCCATTTCTGTAGACAGCCTCCAGTGAGTGTGGCTGTCTGGCTTTTAAAGTATTGACTCTATTAGCACCCTAGTGTGATGGGAGCGCCACAGAGACAAATTTAGTCCTTGTGTTGACATGCAAACTAATTTGATTATGTACATCCTGATTATCCCCCACAGTAAGGGAGATTTACCTGATGCGTGTGCTTTAAAACATAACTCCTAACACCTCTCCCTTTTATAGATGGCATGGGAGATGGATTCACAACCTGAACATTAAGAATATTACATCCCCCAAAAACTGGTTTATCACAATGGACAATTAATTCATTCGATCCATTTATTAACATATTTATAAAGAAGAAGAAAAGAAGACCCAATGACTATTGTATTATGATTATTGTCTGATGATAAATTTGTATATTTTGAGGGTTCCAACGTATCTCACCCACAAGAGGGGGAAATGTTAAATACTGTATTAAGTAATCTACATTACAGCGCCGATCACATTATGTAGAAGCAAAACTATATCAGCTATTTCAGTACCGGGAATGCATGAGTAATGACAGTTGTAAGCCTTCCAAATGTAGACACAAATGTCACCTAAATGTTAAAACACGCCTATACTCTGGGGTATTTATGACAGAGATAGACATGGAGGGTGGTCAACATATTACAATATGTATCTGTCTATGTATGTGTCTCTGCTATAGTATTATTTTTATTACCATATCTAAATAGACTAACCATTTTTTTTTGTATAAGTTTCATATTCTCCTATTAAATACTGATCAAGAATATTGAAGAAAACACGGTCACTATTTAGTGAGTCAGAAAGAATGACATTTAACACCCCTATAACTATGCATAGGGTTAGATACAGCGGCTCAGCAGACAGTATCACACATGATAGGATTAGATACAGCGGCTCAGCGGACTGTATAACATATGATAGGAATAGATATAGGGCCCAGTGGACAGTATCACACATGATGGGCTTAGATATAGACAGGGCCGTATTTAGAGTTGATGCTGCCCTAGGCACTTTAAGTGCTGATGCCCCCTATAAATCCTGAAGTTATGGAAACAGTGTAGCTCGCTGACATTACGGCTCTAGCACTGGACCCAGGAAAGGTAAGTATAATTATTGCTTTCCTTTTTTATGTGTTACTAATTTTTTTTTTTTGTATTATTTTTACCAGTTCAGTTGTTGGACTACTTCGGATTCAAAGACTACTTCAATGACGGCGTTTTTTTTTCATTCTCAATAAAATGGATAAAGAGGGTTGTGCAGGTTTTTTTAATTCAATAAAATATTTTGTCTATATCTTTGTATTTTATTTAACTTTATTACTACTGCCTTAGTAATGGCCGCTGGCTGATTGACAGCATCCATTACTAAGGCGGGGCTTAGTGTTAGGCGGTGAAAAGGCTAGCACTAACCCCCCATTATTACCAGTACTAGTCAAGTACGATTCAGTTTCCGACCACCTGTAGTGAATGCCAGGCACTGGGTCAGCTGCCTGCTGGTATTGTCAGGCTGGGAAAGACTATAAACTGTGGCCTTTCCCTCCAGTTCATAGAAAGGATGCCCTGGAGTTGGAGAAAATACAAAGAAGAGCAACAAATCTAATAAGGAGCATAGAGAATCTAAGTTATGAGGAAAGATTAAAAGAATTAAACCTATTTAGACTTGAAAATAAATGACTAAGGGGGGACATGATTAATTTATATAAATATATGAATGGCACATTCAAAAAATATGGTGAAATCCTGTTCCATGTAAAACCCCCTAAAAAAACAAGGGGGCACTCCATCCGTCTGGAGAAAGAAAGGTTCAGTCTGCAGAGGCGACAAGCCTTTACTGTGAATCTATGAAATAGCCTACCGCAGGAGCTGGTCACAGCAGGGACAATAGATGGCTTTAAAAAAGGCTTAGATAATTTCCTAGAATGAAAAAATATCAGCTCCTATGTCAATGTGTAGAAATTTTTCCCTTCCCTCTTCCTATCCCTTGGTTGAACTTGATGGACATGTGTCTTTTTCAACCGTACTAACATGTAACCATGTAACCCCTCCCTCTAGTTAGCTACACAGCAGAGAAGCTACTGTTGGGGGACCCTTTTAACAAAAGGGGATTGCCCAAAATACATAACCCTCTTTAACTTGACCACCAAAAAATCCATGCAGAAGATGTGTTACCAAAATATCAGATGTGTTACCAAAATATCCTTGCTAGGTTATTTGCAATTTATTTTTTGTACAGGTCTATTTGCATGGGATTTTCCTGACATTTAACATGTTAATGAAAAAATGCAGCAAAAGCGTAAGACATCACACCTCCTGCTTTATGTGTTTTTTGTAATGCATCAAAATAAAAAATAACGGACAAAAAAACAAAGAAAACAATGCATTGGGTGCATAGAAATTCATACTGTTCTGTACATATATGTAAGCTCTGCACCCTGAGTATTTGGTCAAGCGCAATACAAACAGACTATATAAGCCTTACTACAAGTAAATAAACGTAAAGGGAGAATTGAGAGTTGAGTTCTACAGTTATAAAGTGCCTCGAAAGCAATTAGACATCGTTCATGCTTTATGTCTGCAAATCGTTTTAAGTCAAGAAAACCACAAATGTACATATCTCTTTAACATTTAGTAAGATGAAATGTGGGAAATACAAACAATTCCACATCACATGGTCATACCATAAATGTAATGCACCAAAGCTCATCTAGACTGGACTCAGAACCTGATATGCTGCAGCTACAACTTAAAACGTATAAAGAAAGCAAATGTCTGATGTGTCAATATGCATTTCCTACTAATGTACGGTCTTGAAATATAGCATAGATATGCGTATATTTGCTATCTTGAGTTATACTGCATAATCTTAAATTATTTCAGAGGAAGTGAAAATTTACTTTACCCGTAGCAGAGTCTCAATCCATAAGAAACCTTGAAACCAGCATAAAATGCCCAGCAGAATGACAATAGAAAGATATTGATGAGCTGCTGTCTGTGTTTTGTTTTCACCTGTGCATTGAGAGATGATGTGTAATTCTCAACAATGTATCACGACTTTAGTAACATGATCTTTGAGACTAAAAGGAGGAGTAATAAAAGGGAAATGAGAAAAGCTTACAGGAAACCATAGACCCGTAACCTACAGGAAACCAAACACACACACACACACACACACACACATAAAAAGTGTCAGTATAAAATACTGTACTTGTGTCTACTCCACAGACATGAAGAAAAGTAACTTAATGACCGGGCCTGAAAAGGTCTTAATGATCAGCTACATTTTTCTGTTTTTGCCTCTCCGCATTTCAGCAGCCATAACTTTTTTATTTTGTCATTGACGTGGCTGTATGAGGCCTTGTTTTATGAGGGAGAAATTGTATTATTTTTATTCACAGTTTGGAGGTAGAAAAATAATTATTTTTACGGCGTGAATATAGGAAAAAGTGAGTCTCGGCATCGTTTATCTTGTTTATTTTTTTATCCTGTTCACGTTTCACGCTAAATAAGCCATTATATTAATTCTTCAGGTTATCACGGTCATTTAGATACCTAATATGTGTACGTTTTTCGTTTTTATTTAGTGTAGGGACAATAAAATATATTTTATGCAAAAGAACTTATTTTTGGACTTTTTTTTAATTGATTTGTTTTGTTATTTTTTTTTAATCCCATTAACCCCTTAAGAACGCAGCCACTTTTGGACTAAAAGCCTCATTTTTTAAATCTGACGTGTGTTACTATATGTTGTAATAACTTGGGATTGCTTTTACCTATCCAAGCGATTCTGAGATTGTTTTCTCGTGACATATCGTACTTTATGTTAGTGAAAAAATTTGGTCTATATATTCAATATTTTTGTGTGAAAAACACCAAAATTTAGAGAAAATTTGCTAAAAATTAGCATTTTCTAAATTAAAATGTATCTGCTTGTAAGACAGATAGTTATACTACAAAAAATAGTTACTAGTTAACATCCCCCATATGTCTCCTTTAGATTGGCATTGTTTTTTGAACATCCTTTTATTTTTCTAGGACGTTACAAGGCTTATAAGTTTAGCAGCAATTTCTCACATTTTCAAGAAAATTTCAAAAGCCTGTTTTTTTAGGGAACAGTTCAGATCTGAAGTGGCTTTGAGGGCCTTATCTATTAGGAACCCCCACAAATCACCTAATTTTAAAAACTGCACCTATTAATGTATTCAAAACAGAACAGGGAAGTAGGTGAGATCCAGCGCAAAGAAAAAATAATTCGGAGGTATATTAAAATGGAATCTTGTTCCAATTTTATTAAATATAGGCATAAAAAACGGGGAGTCTTGACTAAGGACGAGGAGATCGTCTGAAACGCTTAGGCTACATATACCTATCTTCTTTTCATACATACACCTTTCCTCTGTGGGAAGACTCCCCGTTTTTTATGCCTATATTTACTAAAATTGGAACAAGATTCCATTTTAATATACCTCCGAATAATTTTTTCTTCGCGCTGGATCTCACCTACTTCCTTGTTCTATTCTTACCAACGTGTGCCGACACGAGGATCCGTGCGCAACAGGCATTGGAATTTCTGCCCTAAGGTGAGCTGGAGGTTCCCTCCTTTATACTTCCTATTTAAAACAGCATTTAGAACGTTTTTTAACCCTTTATGTGTTTCACAGGAATTAAAGCAAAGTGGAAGGGAAATGTGCAAATTAAATTTTTTATTTTTTTTGCAGAAATTCCATTTTAATACATTTTTCCAGTAATACTGAAGGTTTTTTACCAGAGAAACACAACTGAATATTTATTGCCCTGATTCTGCAGTTTTTAGAAATATCCCACATGTGGCCCTAGGATGCTAATGGACTGAAACAAAAGCCCCAGAAGCAAAGGAGCACCTAGTGGATTTTAGGGCCTTCCTTATCTTAAATTATATTTCAGGCACCATGTCAGGTTAGAAGAAGTCTTGTGGTGCAAAAACAAAGGAAACACCCCAAAAAAGACCCCATTTTGGAAACTACACCCCTTGAGGAATTCATTTAGGGGTGTAGTGAGCATTTTGACCACACAGGTATTTCATAGATTTCATCAGAATTGGGCAGTGAAAATGAAAAATTACATTATTTTCCAATAAGATTTAGCTTTACCTCAGGATTTTTAATTTTTTCAACAAATAAATTAGGGAAAAGCCCCCCAACATTTGTAAACCAAGTTCTCCAGAGTACGGAAATGCCCAACATGTGGTCATAAACTGCTGTTTGGGCAAGCGGCAGGACTCAGAAAGGAAGGCACTCCATTTGGCATTTGGAGTACAGATTTTGCTGGATTGATTTCTCTGCACCATGTTGCATTTATAAAGCTCCTAAGGTACCAATACAGTGGAAACCCCCAAAAGTGACTCCATTTTGGAAACTACACCCCTAGAGGAATTCATCTAGGGGTGTAGTGAGCATTTTTACCCCACAGGTGTTTCATAGATTTTATTAGAATTGGGCAGTGAAAATAAAATATTTAATTTTTTTCCACTAATATGTAGCTTTAGGTCAAAATGTTTCATTTTATCTTCAAATAAAGGAGAAAAAGCACCCCAACATTTGTAAAGCAATGTCTCCAGAGTACGGAAATACCCCATATGTGGTAATAAACTACTGTATGAATACACATCAGGGCTCAGAAGGGAAGGAGCGCCATTTGGCTTTTCGAGAGCAGATTTTGCTGGATTGGTTTTTCTGCACCATGTCGCTTTTGCAAAGCCCCTTAGGTACCAGTACAGTGGAAACAACCCAAAAGTGACTCCACTTGGTAAACTACACCCATTGAAGAATTCATCTAGGGGTGTAGTGAGCATTTTGACCCCACAGGTGTCTCATAGATTTTATTAGAAATGGGCAGTGAAAATGAAAAATTACATTGTTTTCCATTAAGACGTAGCATTAGTTAAAAATGTTTCATTTTCTCAACAAATAAAGCAGAAAAAGCCCCCCAAAATTTGTAAAGCAACTTCTCCCTAGTACGGAAATACCCCATATGTGGTCATAAACTGCTGTTTGGATACACGCCAGGATACAAGGGAAGGAGCACCATTTGGCAGTTGGAGCACAGGTTTTGCAGGATTGATTCCTGGGCGCCATGTTGCATTTACAAATTTCATGAGGTACCAGTACAGTAAGAACCCCTGAAATGTGACTCCATTTGGTAAACTACACCCCTTGAGGAATTAATCTAGGGGTGTAGTGAGCATTTTGACCACACAGGCTTTTGCTGAATTTTTTAGAATTGGGATGTGAAAATAAAAAAAAAATTAACATTTTTTTCGCAAAAATATGTAGTTCTAGCCCAAAATTTAGCATTTTCACAAGGACTATAGGAGAAAAGAACCTCAATATTCGTAAAGCATTCTCTCTAGAGTAAGGCAATACCCCACACGTGGTCATAAACTGCTATTTGGACACACACCAAGGCTCTAAAAGGAAGGAGCACCATTTAGTATTTGGAGTGGAGATTTTACAAGATTCGTTTTTGACACAATGTTGCATTGAGCTATAGTACCTGTACAGTGGAACCTCCAAAAAATTACCCCATTTTGTAAACTAGATCCCTCAAGGAATTTATCTAGGGGTGTAGTGAGCATTTTCACCCCACAAGTGTTTTGCAAAAATGAGTACGCAATAGATGTTGCAGATTGAAAATTGTCATTTTCCACAAATATGCCATTTCAGTGCCCAATGTGTTGTGCCCAGCTTGTACCACTGTAGACACACACCCCATTAATTGTTAAGCGGGTTCTCCAGAATACAGTAATACCCCATATGTGGTCATAAATTGCCGTTGGGCACACTGCCAGGCTCAGTCGGACCACCATTTGGCTTTTGAAGCGCAGATTTTGCTTGGTGTTTTACTGGTATTTCAGCTTATAATGTGGGAGCATATGTAAGCTGGACGGAGTACATCAGGGTATATGTAAGCTGGGCGGAGTACATCAGGGTATATGTAAGCTGGGCGGAGTGCACCAGGTCATAGGATGATGTAATAATGGGGTGAATGAATAATCCATGGATTGGTGTGGTACGCTTTGAACCAATCCTTTATGCAAAGGCCGGGTTTTTGGGGTATTATACAAAATATCTGCGCTGCAGTATTGCCTAATCTTTGACTTCTTCACTAGCCCTGTAAGAAGCACCAGGCCCTAAAGTTTCCTCATCTCCGCTGCATCTACAGGGTCCACCTGTGGGGTCCAGCAAATGATGATGTGGGGTATTTAGTGAAATTCTACTGGACCTAAAAAATTAGTCTGGGCTGTCATTTAGCATCATTTTGCATCATTGTGCTCAGAGTCATAACGTGTTATTTTTCCAGTGACGGAGCTGTGTGAGGGCTTGTGTTTTGTGGAACGAGCTGTAATTTTTATTGGTTCCATTTTGGGGTACATGCGATTATTTTTAGCACTATTTATTAAATTTTTTGGGAGATGAGGAAACCAAAAAACAGCAATTCTAGCACGGTTTTGTTTTCTTATTTTTTACAGTGTTCACCGTGCAGTATAAA
Organism: Rhinoderma darwinii; assembly: GCF_050947455.1. Lineage (NCBI taxonomy): Eukaryota > Metazoa > Chordata > Amphibia > Anura > Rhinodermatidae > Rhinoderma > Rhinoderma darwinii. Next base: position 89,025,736 of record NC_134692.1, on the reverse strand, counting down.
CAACATGTTAACTTTATTCTGCGGGTCGATACGATTACAGCGACACCAAATTTATATCGTTTTTTTACGTTCCACTACGTTCCCACAATAAAAATACTCTTTTCTAAAAAAAATCATGTTTTAGTGTCGCCATTTTCTGACAGCCATAACGTTTTTATTTTTTAGATGATATCGCTGCGGAGGGCGAACTGTAGTTTCCATTGGTACCATTTTGCGTTACTTGCAACTTTTTGATAACTTTTTATTACATTTTTTTGAGACAAGGTGACCAAAAAATAAAATACAGAAAAAATATGGAAAAAATCCTCCAGCTCACCTTGTCACAAAAAGGGTATGAAAATCAGCACACGGATCCTCGTGTCGGCACACGCAAGAGATACGGCAGAAGCAGGGGGGTTGGAACCAGCGCTGAGAGTGCAAATTCTATTAAAACGGGAATCTGTTTCCAAGTTTAATTATGTCTTGGTTAAAATCGAAGCAAAGAGGCTACGAACAAAAGTTAGTGACAGGTAGGTATAGTCCAAAGTAAAGTGGCTTATGATAAGCCATGACTAAGGACCTAGCGAGGGTCTGAAACGCGTAGGCTACCGCCTATCTCCTCTTTTCTCCCTGTACTTTGGACTATACCTACCTGTCACTAACTTTTGTTCGTAGCCTCTTTGCTTCGATTTTAACCAAGACATAATTAAACTTGGAAACAGATTCCCGTTTTAATAGAATTTGCACTCTCAGCGCTGGTTCCAACCCCCCTGCTTCTGCCAAAAAATAAAATGTTGTCATTGTTTTTTATTAAAAATGTTTATGGTATTCACTGTGCGGTAAAAAATAATGTGATATTTTTATAGATCAGGCCGTTCCGAACGCGGTGATACCTATTATGTATAGTTTTTTTCATGTTTTCATTTTTTTTCTAATAATAAAGGACTTGAAGATCTGGTCTTCTGAACCCCGATACAATACACTGCACTACTTATGTAGCGCAGTGTATTGTAACTGTCATTCTTCATCTGACAGTTAGCCTATTACGTCATGCCTCGGGCAGAACCTAATAGGCTTCCGTACCTGGGCAACCTGGAAGCCTAGCAACGGCTTCCTGGTTGCCATAGCAACCATCGCCACCCGCGATCTTTTGCAGGGGGGCCCATGGGGGTACAGAGGGAGCTACTTAACTCTGTCAACCACTGCGGCGGACGCCATTAACAGCCGCATTGAAGGGGTTAAATGGCCGCTGAAGATGAAGCGCGCACAGCTTCTGTGCCGGCTTCATCTACAGGGCGTTACGGTATGCCCTATTGCGGGAATGCACTTTGAATCTGAACGTACACTCACACCCAATAGCGGGAAGGGGTTAAGGGATAACTTTATTTATAACTTTACTTTTTACTTGTAATGTATTAGCATACTCCTGAATTACTATCACTCCTGTATACTAAGACATCATACTGTGTCACTATGACACATGCCGCTGTCAGGGCAGCACACAGCGTGCCCTAACAGCATGCAAACTGAACAGTCTTTTAGAGGTCCCCAGGGCTGACTACAGAGGGATTCCCTGCTCTTTGATCACGTCACCAGGTTTCCAGTGACGCGATCAAATATGCGAGTTCCCCTTGATCTTGCTGTGGTCACGGACCACAGCAATCAAAGGGTTAAACAGCTGGGGTCTGAATGTTTTCTTACCTCAGCTGTATTCAGCAGGCTTCTCTAAGATCAGGAGCTGTAAGTTACAGCTCCTGCTTAGAGGATGAGCGCTCACAGGAGCGGTCATAAGCCTCTTCTACAGCGACGCCAAAATACGACACTGTAGAATAAGCACAGGGCCGCCATCAGGAATTTCTGGGCCCCATACAGCCAAGATGTCTTCCTTCCCCCCCCCCTCCCATTAACAGGGGTTGGCAATGGAAAGTGTGGCACTCACGTTTGTACGTTATACGCATTAACTGATTTTGGTGCTGAAGTCAATTACAGTGAACAAAACCATGGTGCAGGCAGTGACCGGTTAATGCTTTGGATTTTGATCTATTTAGCCAAAACATATCCGACTGTATGGCATACAGTGGGATACGTCGCCTGGGGAATGGCCCAGGGGAAACTACTGAAGTCACCGTCCATGAACAGGGCTGGAGCCTTCTACTAGCGCTCTGCCCAGGGACTATGGCGCTGTTTCTGATGTCTATATACGTAAAGTGACGTCCGAAGCTTTGCAAAGCCTGAGTACACGGCCGGAGCGTCGGCAATGCTCTAACCAGGGATTCCGGCCCTGGAGAATCCCCTGACGTCACTTTACATATATGGACAGTGATGTCATGAGCTTTCCCAGGGACAAAGTCCACTGGTAGAGCACTTGTGATGCTCTGCCTTGGGACTCCGAATTAGCAAAGTCTACTACGCTATTCCATCCTTCAAAAATAAGGTATACCGACGTCTACCAGCCTGACCGAAGCTAAAAGCACATAATGGAGCCCTGTGAATTATCGTCTACGCTGTTTATAGTGTATGTTAGGAGATTTCCTGACGTACACGATAAACTTAGGGCAACAACATGATGTGAAGTGCGCCTTAAGGGTGGGGGATACAAAAGGGAACAAGTGTGCCAAAGGCACACCAAGAAGCCAAATTTCCCAGCCACTAACAGATGTGTTGAATTAAAATATAACTTTTATTATTTTACCACTAAAGTTGTCCATGAGGACATATACAATGAGCACAGACAATTACAATTTCCAGCCAGTATTAGTTTAGCAGACACTCTATTAACACTCTCTCTGCATGCTTGCCAGACAGAGTGCGAGTGAATTGAAATTAAATATGTCAGGCCAGCAGCTGCAGACTGCTCAGCCTAAATGTATCGTGATGAGCGTGCTCCGGTTGCTAACAGGATCTGGCTGATTAAAAGATAGAGTATAGCCCCCCCGACATGTTTCGCTGTTAACACAGCGTCCTCAGGGGATCAAAACGGGGCTAGTAAGCGCGCGTGTGGAGTGTTACTCCTTTTACGGACTACAAAGTACGTCACACAGGATTCACCTGTGTGAGAACCAATGAAAATTCTGTTAGAAGGCAAAGCCTTCATTTTAGAAGATTGGCACAAGAATAGGCCAATAGAAAGAGTAAATGCTGGACCAATTGGGAAGTGTCGCGTGTGCCTGCGTACTGCAGCTACACCTGGACTTGGTAAGTTTAGATCCCGGTGTATGGTAGACGCATGCGCATATGATCAGACAATAGTACTTAGCCGATCTCGGACTTTGTGGAAGCAAGTGCGCATGTCAAGGCACTTAGACAATTTCGGTCGAAAAAATAAATTGGGCGCGCCTGCGCACTGGGATGACGGCTGGACTTAGCTTTATGTTGCAGTGGCATTGTTTATGTTGCACAGTGTCCCTGCCCGAAGCTGTATGTTGGTAAGACCATCCAACAATTTCTTAGAAGGATCTCTAAGCACATAAGCACTATTAATATGAAAGAGGATCCCCCCCTTTCGAAACATGTTAGATTCTGCCATCAAGGCGACTTTAATGCCCTTAAATTTTGGGGTATCACCCAAGTAAAGCTGGGCCCCAGAGCTGGCAACCTTGATAAAAAATTGCTGCAGGAAGAAGCAAAATGGATTCACAGACTCAGATCTCTAAGCCCTTATGGGCTTAATGAAGGCTTCACCTTTGTGGCCTTCCTGTAGTCCCTTTATTTATTCTTCAATTCATATTGCCATTCCTACTATATAATAACAGTATTGTCAATCAACCACTATGACCAACATTTATTGTTATTATTAATGACATGTATATATTTATAATCTAGTCAGTACCACTAGATACTTTTCTACATACTCTTTGTTTCCAACCAATGATTACATCTTCCATCATGATACATTCACTGTCCATCCCCTTTCAGGTGGAATTTACAGGAATGTATACATCATTTGATATATTATTTGACTATTTCGGGATATATATGGGGATATTCCATTCCTTTTTTCCCCTTTAAACTCCTTAATCTTTATTGTTAGACCTGCCATGTGTATCTTGGCTTACATCGGACATTTACTTAAACACACATATATAAGAATACTTACCTTTCTTGATGAATTTGATCACGGCTGTATTTTTCTAAGTGCCCGGACATGCGCACTTTCATCCATTAATGCCGAAATCGGCTAAGTTCAGTAATGTGCCCAGCACGCCGGTGCACTAAATACAACTAGATTATTGACAGCAGACCACAAACTAAGTCCTGCCGTCATCCCAGTGCGCAGGCGCGCCCAATTTATTTTTTCGACCGAAATTGTCTAAGTGCCTTGACATGCGCACTTGCTTCCACAAAGTCCGAGATCGGCTAAGTACTATTGTCTGATCATATGCGCATGCGTCTACCATACACCGGGATCTAAACTTACCAAGTCCAGGTGTAGCTGCAGTACGCAGGCGCACGCGACACTTCCCAATTGGTCCAGCATTTACTCTTTCTATTGGCCTATTCTTGTGCCAATCTTCTAAAATGAAGGCTTTGCCTTCTAACAGAATTTTCATTGGTTCTCACACAGGTGAATCCTGTGTGACGTACTTTGTAGTCCTTAAAAGGAGTAACACTCCACACGCGCGCTTACTAGCCCCGTTTTGATCCCCTGAGGACGCTGTGTTAACAGCGAAACATGTCGGGGGGGCTATACTCTATCTTTTAATCAGAAAGATCCTGTTAGCAACCGGAGCACGCTCATCACGATACATTTAGGCTGAGCAGTCTGCAGCTGCTGGCCTGACATATTTAATTTCAATTCACTCGCACTCTGTCTGGCAAGCATGCAGAGAGAGTGTTAATAGAGCGTCTGCTAAACTAATACTGGCTGGAAATTGTAATTGTCTGTGCTCATTGTATATGTCCTCATGGACAACTTTAGTGGTAAAATAATAAAAGTTATATTTTAATTCAACACATTTGTTAGTGGCTGGGAAATTTGGCTTCTTGGTGTGCCTTTGGCACACTTGTTCCCTTTTGTATTCGCTATCTGCCTGCCAACCACTAGGGTCCCTTCTTTATCTTAAGGGTGGGGGAAGCACTTGTGAGGATGTAAGGAGAACTAATGCTCCCTTCTTATGTTGCCATAAAAGTTCAATGTGTTTTTCCACAGCAAAAATCTGAAGCTTAGGCTGGGTTCACATGAGCATGTTACGTCCGTAATGGACGGAACGTATTTCGGCCGCAAGTCCCGGACCAAACACACTGCAGGGAGCTGGGCTCCTAGCATCATAGTTATGTACGACGCTAGGAGTCTCTGCCTCGCTGCAGGACAACTGCCCCGTACTGTAATCATGTTTTCAGTACGGGACAGTAGTTCCACGGAGAGGCAGAGACTCCTAGCATCATACATAACTATGATGCTAGGAGCCCGGCTCCCTGCAGTGTGTTCGGTCCGGGACATGCGGCCGAAATACGTTCCGTCCATTACGGACGTAACATGCTCGTGTGAACCCAGCCTTACCCTTTGATTTCTGTTGCAGATGTGCCAGTTTTTTGCAGCGGAAACCGCATTGGAAACTGCGACAAAAACTGGCCAAAATTGCCTCCCTTTGATTTCAAGGGGAGGCGAAGGAGTTTTTTTCCCTTGAGCGGGAAAAAACGCTCGCGAGAAAAAGAAGCGACATGCCCTTTCTTCAGGCATTTCCATCTCTGGCCTCCCATTGACATCAATGGGAGGCAGAGAAAGCCTGAAGGAATTTCAAGGCAAATTTTTCGGCCTGCAAAAAACTGTGTGAACAAGGCCTAAGTTCCATTGTCATTCAAAGTTGCTTATCCTCGGCTTTTCCATGCAAAATAATTAGCATGCTACTTTTTGCTGTGTTGGATTTCTTTTCATGGTACGGACAAAAATACACGTGGAAAATTTTTCGTAGCATGTGAACTGGGTTGTGGAAACCTCATATGCATGGGCATCGGCATGTCATCGGAATCTGTATCAAATCCAACATGTGTGAACGGGGCCTTAGGGTGAGTTAAAAAAAAAACTCTGTTAGGCCAAATTCACACGATACTTATTACGTGCAAATTTGTCGCAGATATTTTTGGGCGGCAAATCCGCAGCGTAATACAGTACCAGCAAAGTAAATGAGATCAAGAAATTTCATTTACATGTCGCATTTTCTGCACAAAAATTGACCTGCGGTGCGTATTTGAAAATATGATACATGTCAATTTGTCTCGTGTTTCTGCTTGCGAATTGTTTCTGACTAGATTAAAAAAATAGATAAAATCTGCAGCATAAAACCTGCACATATTTCCGCATTAAAATGTAAAAACCGCACCTAAATACGTATTAAAAAATGCACTATTAGGTCCAGATTTTACCAGCGGTTTTGATGCAGATGTTGTGCACCAAATTCCTCCATATGTGCGTTACAGAATTTGCTAGGGATTTACAGCAAATTAACCATTTACATTGTAAAGGATGAAATACGTTACAATTCTGCAACATAATAGGCAGCAGCTGATTTAACCCCTTCCCCCCACCCCCATTTTTGCTTTTTCCACCCCATCTTCCAAAAGCTATAATTTTAAAAATGTTCTGTCTATATAGCCATATGAGGGCTTGCTTTTTGCGGGACAAGTTGTAGTTTTTCATGGCACCATTTATTGTACCGCATAATGTACTGGGAAGCCGAAAAAAAAATATTTGTGGGGTGAAACGGGCATATTCACCTTATTCTAAAGGTTGATACGATTACGGCGATACTAAATTTATATGTTTTGTTTTATGTTTTACCACTTTAAAAAAAATAAAACTATTTGCTAAATCAAAAAAATCTTTTGTGTCGCCATATTCTGAGAGCCAGAACTTTTTCATTTTTACATCAATTTAGCGATGTGAGAGCTTACATTTTCAGGGCGAGTTGTAGTTTTCACTGATACCATTTTGGGGTATATGCGACTTTTAATCACTTTTTTGGAGCGCTAAGTTGACCAAAAACCAGCAATTTGAGTGTTTTATATATATTTCATTCACCCAGTAGGTTAAACAATGCTATATTGTGATAGTTCGGTCTTTTAAGGACGCGGCAATACCAGTTATGTTAACTTTTATTTTTTTAACATTGATTTAGGGAAAAAATTTGAAAAGAGTTATTTTTTTAACTTTTAATACTTTATTATTTGGAACAAAAAAAACACTTTATTTAACTGTTTTTATTAGTTCCCCTAGGGGACTTGAAAAAGCAATCGTTGGATCGCTTGCATGATATAATGCAATACTAATGTATTGCAGTATATTGTGATTCTGACAGTCTTCTTTGGAGTACAAAGATGGCAGACCTGGGGGCTTTCGATAGGCCCCCAGGCTGTTATAACCACCGTTGTTAAAGGGAATGTGTTGCCAGAAAAACATGTTGTTTTTTTTTAAATTAAACATTTAGTGTGTAGGTGATTTTATTTTTTTCACGAGTCAGGAAATATTATAAATTAATTCTAATTTATGATATTTCCCATTGCTGGTCACTAGATGGAGCTATTCCCAAAATTGCAGCATTGCAAAATTGGGTAAAAAGCCCTCGCTCTAGTGAGCTCTCAGCATCCCCCCCCTCCTTTATCCTGGCTAGTGCCGGGATAAACGAGGGGTTTGAACGGTCTAACCTCCTACACTGTGTGTCGCTATTTTTGGAGCTAACACACAGTGTAGTAGGTTTACATACAGTAGCAAACGTACACAAACACGAACATACATAGAAATCTCTTACCTGCTCCTGCCGCCGCGGCTCCCTCCGGCCCGTCCGCTCTGTCTGCTGCCGCTGGTCCAAGTGCACAAGTCCGGAAGCCGCGACCGGAAGTAGTAATCTTACTGTCGACTTCCGGTCCACAGGAAAATGGCGCCGAACGGCGCGCATTTAAAATTGGACTGTGTGGGAGCGGCGCATGCGCAGTTCCCACACAGACGGCGTACATGTTAGTGGATGGAACGGGCCCCGTTCGCAGTCTCTATGGGACTGTGGCTGCCGTATTCCATGTCTGTATGTGTCGTTAATCGACACATACAGAAATGGAAAAAAAAATGGCAACCCCCATAGGGAAGAAAAAGTGTAAAAATAAGAAAAAGTAAAACACAAACACACAAATAAATATAAACGTTTTTAATAAAGCACTAACATCTTTAACATATTAAAAAAAAAATTGTGATGACACTGTTCCTTTAACAACCGATCGTGCCGCGGTGTGGGGGGGGGGGTGCGCGATGGCTTGTTTCAGGGGGCGCCCCCCTGATTCTAACACTTTAAATGCTGCGGTCGCCATTGGCTGCGGCATTTAACCCCTTAAGGACGCAGCCTAGTTTTGGCCTTAAGGCTCAGAGCCCATTTTTCAAATCTGACATATTTCACTTTATGTGGTAATAACGTGGGAATGCTTAAACCTACCCAAGCGATTCTGAGATTGTTTTCTCGTGACACATTGGGCTCCATGTTCGTGGTAAAATTTGGTCGATATATTCAGTGTTTATTGGTGAAAAATGGCAAAATTTAGAGAAAATTTTGAAAAAATTGCATTTTTCAGAATTTAAATGCATCTGCTTGTAAAACAGACGGTTATACCACCCACAATAGTCACTAGTTCACATTTCCCATATGTCTACTTTAGATTAGCATCGTTTTTTGAACATTTTTTTATTTTTCTTGGACGTTACAAGGCTTAGAATATAAACAGCAATTTCTCATATTTTTAAGAAAATTTCAAAAGCCTTTTTTTTAAGGTACCTGTTCAGTTCTGAAGTGGCTTTGAGGGGCCTATGTATTAGAAACCCTGATAAAACACCCCATTTTAAAAACTAGACCCCTCAAAGTATTCAAAACAGCATTTAGAAAGTTTTTTAACCCTTCAGGCATTTCACAGGAATTAAAGCAAAGTGGAGGTGAACTTTGCAAATTTCATTTTTCTTGCGGAATTTCAATTTTATTCATTTTTTTTTCTGTAACACAGAAGGTTTTACCAGAGAAATACTACTAAATATGTATTGTCCAGATTCTGCAGTTTTTAGAAATGTCCCACATGTGGCCCTACTGCGCTCGTGGACTAAAACACAAGCCCTATAAGCAAAGAAGCACCTAGTGCATTTTGAGTCCTCTTTTTTATTAGAATATATTTTATGCAGCATGCCGGGTTTGAAGAGGTGTTGAGGTGCCAAAACAGTAGGAATCCCCCAATAGTGACCCCATTTTGGAAACTACACCCCTCAAGGAATTCATTTATGGTTGTTGTTACCATTTTGACCGCACAGTTTTTTCACAGCACGTATTTGAATTGGGCTGTGAAATTAAAAAAATGACAGTTTTTCCAATAAAATGTCATTTGTGATCAAAATTTCTTATTTTCACAGGGAACAAAATACCCCATTTGGTTGCCCAATTTGTCCTTAGTGTGGCAATACCCCATTTGTGGTGATAAACTGCCGTTTGGGCCCATGGGAGGGCTCAGAAGGAAAGGAGCGCTATATGTTTGTTGGAGTCCAGATTTTGCTGGATTGGTTTTCGGGTGCCATGTCGCATTTGCAGAGCCTCAGGGGTATCAAAGCAATGGAAACCCACCAAAAGTGACCCCATTTTGGAAACTACACCCCTCAGGAAATTCATTTATGGTTGTTGTTAGCATTTTGAGCACACAGTTTTTTCACAGCACCTATTTCAATTGGGCTGTGACATTAAAAAAATGACATTTTTTCCAATAAGATGTAATTTTTTATCAAAATTTCTTATTTTCACAGGGAACAAAATGCTCATTTTTGTTGCCCAATTTCTCCTGAGTGCAGCAATACCCCATTTGTGGCAATAAACTGCCGTTTGGGCCCATGGGAGGCCTCAGAAGGGAAAGAGCGCTGTGTGTTCTTTGGAGTCCAGATTTTGCTGGATTGGTTTTCGGCTGCCATGTCGCATTTGCAGAGCCCCAGAGGTATCAAAGCAATGGAAACCCACCAGAAGTGACCCAATTTTGGAAAATACACCCCTCAAGGAATTCATTTATGGGTAATGTGACCATTTAGACCCCATAGTTTCTTCACAGAACTTATTTGAATTGGGCTGGGAATTAAATAAATATATATTTTTTCCAATAATATGTCATTTTAGCTCAAAAATTCTTATTTTCACAAGAATTAAAATACTCCATTTTGTTGCCCAATTTGTTCTGAGTGCGGCAATACCCCATTTGTGCTGATAAACTGCCGTTTGGGCCCATGGGAGGGCTCAGAAGGAAAGGAGCGCTGTGTGTTCTTTGGAGTCCAGATTTTGCTGGATTGGTTTTCGGGTGCCATGTCGCATTTGCAGAGCCCCAGAGGTATCAAAGCAATAGAAACCAATCACAAATGACCCCATTTTGGAAACTACACCCCTCAAGGAATTCATTTATGGATAATGTGACCATTTAGACCCCATAGTTTCTTCACAGAACTTATTTGAATTGGGCTGGGAATTAAATAAATATATTTTTTTTCCAATAATATGTCATTTTAGCTCAAAAATTTTTATTTTCACAAGAAACAAAATACCCCATTCTGTTGCGCAATTTGTTCTGAGTGCCGCAGTACCCCATTTGTTGTGATAAACTGCCGTTTGGGCCCATGGGAGGGCTCAGAAGGAAAGGACCACCATTTGGCCTACTGGGGATTTTCTAGTGTGAAGTCATGTATGCAGAAGCACCTGAGGTACCAGTAGAGTTGAAACCCGCAAGAAGTGACCCCGTTTTAAAAACTACACCCTTAAGGCATTCATCTAGAGGTGTAGTGAGCATTTTGACCGGAGACCTACACCCCATAAACTGTAATGTGGGTTCTCCCCGGTATGGCAATACCCTACATGTGGCTGTTATCAGCTGCCTGGGCACACAGCAGGGCTCAGAGGGGAAAGACGAGGGGGGATAAGCTTTGCGGAGGGCATCGGGGTAAGTAAAACTGGGGTAAATTATAAACCAAGGGATGTATGATAAATTTTAAAACACTCTTTCATACAGAGCTCTGGTTATTCGGGACACGTGTCACATTGATATATTGTGTAATCCCTTATCGCCCTCTTATAGCAGACTTTGCACCTCTTTTGACTTTTTCCCTTCTTGCCAGTTTGGGGAACTTCCCCTGGAAAGTGTTGTCGCCCTGGTACGATGCGTGTGGCCCCGCTTCCAGAAGTACTGGGTGCCCCCCCTTCTTGGTCCCTAAAGATTAGGTTCTTGATAATCACCTCTTGAAATTCCAGGAAAGTTCCCGTCTGGCCTGCACATCGACGTAGCACGTACGCATTGTACAAAGCCATCTGTATGATGTGCACGGCCAGCTTCTTATACCACACCGCATAGCGCTGTAGGGCTTCAGGGCTTGATCTTACAAGTCCATCCCTCCCATGTACCTATTGTAGTCCAGGATGCAGTCTGGTTTGGGGGTGGCCTTTCCTTCATATATCCTAAACCTGTAGGTATACCCTGATGCACTCTCGCAGCTTATACATCTTCACGCCATACCTTGCCCTCTTACCCGGCAGGTACTCGGAATTGAACCCTCCCTTTAAAATGTACCAGGGACTCATCAATAGAAATACACTTCTCGGGGTGTATGCTTGGGAAAACCGGGCACTGAAACGGTCTAATAGGGGTCTCTGTTTATACAAACGGTCAAAACTGGGGTAATCTCGGGGTGGGCACGGCTCATTATCAGTATAATGTAAGAAGCGAAGTATTGCCTAATTTATTTATTTTTTAGGTTCAATTTCAGTTCTGAAGTTGCTTTGAGGGGCCCATATATTAGAAACTCCTATGAAATACCCCATTTTAGAAACTAGACCCCTCAAAGTATTCACAACAGCATTTAGAAAGTTTATGAACCCTTTAGGTGTTTCACAAAAATTTAGAGCAAAGTAGAGGTGAAATTGACATTTTTTTTTTTGTCAGAAAATCCTCTTTATACCATTTTTTTTATAACACTAAAGGATTTATCAGAGAAACGCAAATTAATACGTATTGCCCAGATTCTGCAGTTTTTAGAAATATCCCACATGTGGCCCTAGTGCGGTAATGGACTGAAGCACCGGCCTCCGAAGCAAAGGAGCACCTAGTGGATTTTGAGGCCTCTTTTTTATTAGGCACCATGTCCGGTTTGAAGAGATCTTGTGGTGCCAAAACATTGGGAACCCCCCAAAAGTGACCCCAATTTGGAAACTAGACCCCTTGAGGAATACATTGTAGTTTTCTTGGGGTGCATGCGGCTTTTTGATCAGTTTTTATTCTATTTTTAGGTTGCGTGGTGACTAAAAAACAGCAATTGTACTATTGTTTTTTTATTCTTTTTTTTTTTACAGCGTTCACCATGCGCTATAAATGACATATTCACTTTATTCTGCGGGGCGATACGATTACGGCGATACCAGATGTTTATATTTTTTTTTTATGTCTTATGGCGTTTGCACAATAAAATACGTTTTGTAAACAATGATTCACTTTTTGTGTTACCATATTCTAAGAGCCAGAACGTTTTTATTTTTCAATCAATAAAGCCGTGCAAGGACTTATTTTTTGCGTAACGAACTGTAGTTTCGATCAGGACCATTTTTAGGTACATGCGACTTTTTGATCTCTTTTTATTCCATTTTTTGGGAGGTGAAGTGACCAAAGAATTGTGATTGTGGTACGGTTTATTATTATTTTATTTTACGGCGTTCATCGTGCGGGATAAATAACAAAATAATTTTGTAGTTCAGGCCGTTACGGACGCGGCGATACCAATTATATATAGTTTATTTGTTTGTTTATATATTTTTATTAATAATAAAGGACTGATAAGGGAAAAGGGGGGATTTTTACTTTTATTACTTCTAAATCTTTTATTTTCTTATTTTTACACATCTTTTTTTTACTTTTTTTTTACTTTATTACTTTGTCCCACTAGGGGACTTGAGGGCAGGAGGCCCTGATCGCTATTCTAATACACTGCACTACATGCGTAGTGCAGTGTATTAGAACTGTCAGCTACTCACTGACAGCAAGCATAGTGGGTCCTGACGTTGTCAGGACCCACTAGGCTTCCGTCTATGGCATAGCCGGACGCCATTGTTTGGTGTCCGGTTGCCATAGTCACCATCGCCGGCCGCTATCGCGTAGCAGGCCGGCGATGGCAGCTTAACCACTAAAAAGCCGCGATCTCTATAGAACGCGGCTTTTAAGGGGTTAATCAGCGGGGACACAGCGATCGGTCCCCGCTGTAGGAGCTGTGACAGCTGCTGAACAAGACAGCAGCGTCACAGCTCCTGTATGTGTCGGGAGGACGGCCGAAACGGCCGTTACTCCCGTGACGTACTATTACGGCATGGAGCGCGAACGATACAGCTGCCATGACGTAATAGTACGTCAAGGAGCGGGAAGGGGTTAAGGTGTTAAACGGGTGGAATCAAAGTTATCTTTGATTCCGCCCGTTGCAGTGAAGTGTCGGCTGCGTAACACAGCCGTCACCCGCTGTGTATGGGGCGAGCTCAGCCCGTGAGCTCACTCTATACTTCCCATACATACCTAACCCTTATCATGTACAGTTACGTGATATTGCGTTAAGGGGTTATAAATCAATTTTTTTTCTGCTGCACGTGCATGAGGTTTTGACAAACCCCATTCACATGAGTTAGGGCTTATTCAGACTAACGTGTTAATCGTTCGTGTGAAGGACGTTTTTTTAATGGCCGTCTCACGGCTGTGTATCTATGGGGTTATTCACATGGTCGTTGCTTTAACAGACCGTGTGAAGGGCCTGTAAAAAAATAGGATGTCCTATTTTTGTGCATTTTCACGGATCCCTCAATAGACTCAAGTCTATGAGGGATCTGTGAAAACGGGTCCAGCACAAGTGCAAATTAGCCATGAAGAACGGCCGTTATTTATGGCTGATTTCGCACACGTTGGTCTGAATATGGCCTTATATTGTAATTTGTAGTGAATTTTCAGTCTGCAATCAGCACCAAAAATAGGAGACAAGTAAGTGGCCTTATTCAGACGTCCATGTCTATGATATACGGACCGTGTATCAGCCATATTTCCCAGACCGACCACATTTCAAGGAGCCAGGTTTCTAGCATCACAGTTATCTATAATCAATGGAGTCCCTCCCTTCCAGTGGGAACACTGTCCCCGATCCCGTACTGAAAGCATCATTAGGGTATGTTCAAACGCTTAATAAAAAACGTCTGAAAATACAGAGCTGTTTTCAAGGGAGAACAGCTCCTGATTTTCTGCCATTTTTTTAGCAACTCACGTTTTTCGCGGCGTTTTTTACTGCCGTTTTTGGAGCTGTTTTTCTATAGAGTCAATGCAAAACGGCTCCAAAAACGGCTCAAGAATGACACTTCTTTTTCGGAGGTGTTTTTTAACATGGCGGTTTTTCAAAACGGGAAATCAATGGGCAGATGTTTTGAGGCGTTCTGCTTCAGATTTTTAGGCTGTTTTTGAAAATAAGATGTGTGAACATACCCTTACGTATTCCCGTGGAGAGGCAGGGACTTCTAGCAGCATTGATAACTGTGATCAGTGGCATAACTACCCCAGTATCAGCCGTAGAGGCTGCTACAGGGCCCGTGGCTTGAGGGGGCCCGTGCCGCTAGCCGACACGCCCCCCATATGCCCGGTGGCACCGCTAGCAGCCGTTATGGCTGCTACTGCTGTAGCGACGCTACTACGTGGCCCGCACCACCGAGCCTCTAACATTTATGGGCCGGGCGACACCGAGGGGGGCCGGTGCTAGCGACAGCTAGCGTCTATAACATGCAGACTTGCAAAATGACTTGCCCCGCCAATCAACGCCTTTGAACGATGCGTCGTTCAGCTACAGCAGACCTGCTCAGAAGAGAGCAGATCTGCATTGCCAACGGATGGGATCATGTGAGTATGTAAAGTTTTTTTTTTTCTCTACTAAAACAGTGAGTGGCATTATCTACAGTGGGGGCTCTATCTACAGGGGGGGTCGTCTATATGTGAGGCTGTGGGCCTCTGTATACAGGGGGGTCGGGTCTATATGTGGGGGTGTGGACAACTATATACAGGGGGAATCTATATGGGGATCTGGGCCACTATATACAGGGGGGTCTATATGGGGGGATGTGGGCCACTATATACAGGGGCGGTCTATGTGTGGGGATGTGGGGCACTATCTACAGGGGGGTCTATATATGGGGATGTGGGGCACTATATACAGGGGGAGCTATATGTGGGGATGTGGGGCACTATATACAGGGGGAGCTATATGTGGGACACTATATACAGGGGGTGAGGTACTATCTACAGACACAGTGTATGGTGCTATTATAATCAGGGACACAGTGTATGAGCACTATTATAGTTAGAGGTGTATGGTGCTTTATTATGTTTTGAGGTTTTGAGAATTTTAACTTTGTTTATAGGTGCAGAAATGTTTTAAAAGTGGGAAGCTGAAGACATCCGAGCGGAAAACTCCAGAAATGGTTCATGGCCGGGAGAAATCCATCATAGAGGTCTGGACCGGAGGGAGAAGAAAATAACTAGAATCTGATACGTCATCGGTGAGTCACTTAATGTATATGTTTATTCTGCCGCTAATCAGTAATGTAGTCACTGTGTGATCTGCAGCGAGATGATGGTTGGCATGATTTTTTTTTTGTGAAACAGCATCTCCCAGCTTATCCTTACCATTGTTCGGGCCATGCTGGGAGCTGTAGTTTTACGCCGTACAAACCTATACGGCAGGGGTTGCACTAATTTGAGCTGTATTTGTTCTGGTGCTGCATATATGTACTGAGCTTTGTTCTGGTGCTGTATATATGTATGAGCTTGGTTCTAGTGCTGCATTTATGTACTAAGCTTGGTTCTGCTGTTTTATATATGTACTGAGGTTTGTTTTAGTGCTGTATATATATGTACTGAGCTTGGTTCTGGTGTTTTATATATGTACTGAGGTTTGGTCTAGTGCTGTATATATATGTACTGAGCTTGGTTCTGGTGTTGTATTTATGTATGAGCTTGGATCTAGTGCTGTGTATATATGTATGAACTTTGTTCTGGTGCTGTATATATGTCAGAGCTTGGTTCTAATACAGTATTTATGTACGGAGCTTGGTTGTGGTACTGTATATCTGTCAGAGCTTGGGTCTGGAGCTGTATATATGTATGAGCTTGGTTCTGGAGCTGTAATTATATAGGATATATCTATAATAACAAAATTGTAGGGCAGATGGAATTGTTTTCAATTTATTGTATATTTTATGGGAACCTGTCTGGTAGTTTTAACCCCTTGAACCACCACCATGCGGTAATACATTACCTGACAATATTTCCCCTGTATGTTTTTTCTGAGATGCAGCAAAATCTTTAAAATCCACTTTTAAAAGGGCGCACACTATATGCTAATTACTCATTAAAGGGTCATGGGGCGGTGCTGCTATCCTGACGAGTCACATAGTCCTGCCTCCAAACCCAACTTTCCATGTTTGAGTGACATCCCCCTGGCTGATACAACTTTCTCGGATGTGCCATTGCCTTGTGGCACTATAGACAAGGGGGCTGTGTGGCACTACCTACAAGGGGGCTGCGTGGCACTATATACAAGGAGCCGTGTGGCACTACTAAGGGGGGGCTGTGTGGCACTATTTACAAGGTGGAGGACTGTGGCTCTATCTACAGGGGGCTGTGTGTGGCGCAAACTACAGGGGTCTGTGTGTGGCACTATCTACTAACGGGGGGCTGTGCAGCACTATATACAAGGGAGGGGGGCTGTGTGGCACTATATACAGTGGGAGCTGTATATCGCTATATACAAGGGGGGCTTTATGGCGATATCTACAGGGGGCTGTATGGCACTATCTACAAGGGGGAGGTGGGGGTCACTATCTACAAGTGGGGTGTGAGACTGTTTATAGGCGGGGATGTATAGCACTGTCTACAGGGGGGCTGTATGGCACATTCTACAGGGGGCACTATCTATAAGGAGGGCTGCTTGTGGCACCTGGGGGGGACCCAGTCAAGAGTTTTCATCTGCCTGCTATGGGGCCCAGTCTTTCCTAGTTACGCCCCTGACTGTGATGCTAGGAGTACGGCTCCATGAATTGTGGTCGGCTTGGGAAATACGGCCGATACACGCTCCGTATATCACGGACCAAACATGGCTGTCTGAATAAGGCCTTAGTCTAGTTACACAGTGTGGACAAATCCCATTTTTTTGCCACAATTTTTGCAAAATCGTGATTTGACCGCACTGAGAATATAGCCTAACAGCACTATTTTTTCACGTTTTGTATCGCGGCACAAATCACGTGGTTTTGCCCGCGATTTTTATATAATTGCAGCAAAACTGCACCATTTTTGCCGCGATTGCGAAAATTGCGGCAAAAAAATGCTAGGAAAATGAAAAAAAAAACAAACATTTTAGCATACTTTATAGAGTATGTAGAGTGTTGTGAGGGGGCCCACGAGCATTGCGAAGGGGGGTGGCGACAGCCCGGCGGGCTCCTTTTCTTCAGCCATGTGGCCGAGCCCCTGACAGGAGTACCACTGGAGTGCCATTCCTGAATAAGCACATGCACCGCCTGCTGTCAAATGACGGTTGGCCGTCATTAAGGAGTTAAACTAGTGAATCCAAGCTGCATCAAAGAAGATGTCTGATTCTCCTCTTTTAAAGAAGCACTAAACGTGAAGGATGTCTTATCTCCCCACTAGAGATGAGCGAACTTATGAAAAGTTCGGTTCGGCTGGTTCGCCGAATTTCATGGAAAAGTTCGATTCGGACCGAACTAGTTCTGACCGAACCTGTAATTGGAGCTCCCGTAATGACGGGTGGCTACATGTGTGCACCCGGCATTACGGCAGCGTTGCTAGGCGACGTCAGTGAATAGTCACTGTCCAGGGTGCTGAAAGAGTTAACTGATCGGCAGTAACTCTTTCAGCACCCTGGACAGTGAATTCCGATCACAATATAGAGCAACATGTAAAAAAAAAAAAGACGTTCGTACTTACCGAGAACTTCCTGCTTCTTCCTCCAGTACGGTCTCCCGGCCGTTGCCTTGGTGACGCGTTTCTCTCGACATCCAGTCCGACCTCCCGGGATGACGATTCAGTCCAAGTGACCACTGCAGCCAATCACAGGCCAATCACTTGGATTGAATCGTCATCCCGGGAGGTCGGACTGGAGGAAGAAGCAGGGAGTTATCGGTAAGTAGGAACTTCTATTTTTTTTACAAGTTGCTGTATATTGTGATCGGAAGTCACTGTCCAGGGTGCTGAAACAGTTACTGCCGATCGTTTAACTCTTTCAGCACCCTGGACAGTGACTATCTCCTGACGTCGCATACCGGAAAATCAGTGACTCATAAGGTGCCAGTCAGTCAGGGAATGCTGACTACGCAGGCGCCAAAATTTAGCCGGGTTCGGTCAAAACGTGTTCGGCCGAACCCGGTGAATTTCGGATTCGCTGCAAACCGAACTTTTCCCGATGTTCGGACCGAAACTGGGTTCGGTTGTCCCGGTTCACTGATCTCTACTCCCCACATGTTTTGTCTTGGGATCACCAGTGTTTAGTCACTTTCTGACTGCAACAAAAAAGGGTTTTACACTGGGCAATTTTCGGGCAGACAAGCGTTCATAGAACGCTCGTTCACGATCATTGCCCTGTGTAAACAGGGCAGCGATCAGCTGATGACCGAGCAAATGCTCGTTTGTCTGCTGATCGTATCGTTTTAAAAAACTGAAATATTATCGTTGTAGGCAGCACATCTCCCTGTGTAAACAGGGAGACGCACTGCCGACAGTATAATAATGTGTGGGGACGAGGGATTGGAGTAACGTCCCCATACATAGCTCCGTGTGACAGGAGCAAACGAGCGCTGGTAAAGCTGTCTCGTTGATTGGCGCTCATTGCACCGGAAAAAATTGGACAATAAATGTCTTATTGCCCAGAAGTAGATGCAATCCAACCTACCTAGGTACTCCAGAAACTGAGATTTATCCAACAGGTGGGAAACCTTACAACCAAATTGTCAAGCACCATGGACAATTATAACAAAATGTGGCCAGCTTGCTCTCTGTCTCATTACACACCAGGTTCTTTTGCCTTACGCCTACTTTTTCTCTTTTGTCTTACTCATTTGTATCCCTCACCCTCTTGTCCTTCCTTGTTTATCTATTTATTTTATTTCTCTTTCATTTACAGGTCGCTCCAGGTATGGGTGGACATACCATTGGTGCAACCAGTGCAGCTACACAAGAGCCCAGTAGGTAAGGGGTCCCACGACCACCTTTTAAGTTGCTAGCAGCTTCCTACTGTCTATACCCCACAATTACTGGTGAATTGCTCTACAATTAACTATTGGAGGTGTCTGTCTGCCCCTGGCTCCAGCAATACTTGTTACATAGTTATATAGTTAGTACGGTTGAAAAAAGACACGTCTATCAAGTTCAACCAAGGGATGGGAAAAATTTCTACACATTGACATAGAAGATGATATTTATTCGTTCTAGGAAATGATCTAAGCCTTTTTTAAAGCCATCTACTGTCACCAGCTCCTGTGGTAGACTATTCCATAGATTCACAGTTCTCACAGTAAAGAAGGCTTGTCACCTCTGCAGATTGAACCTTTTCTTCTCCAGACGTAGGGAGTGTCCCCTTGTTTTTTGAGGGGGTTTTACATGGAACAGGATTTCACCATACTTTTTGTATGTGCCATTCATATATTTATATAAGTTAATCATGTCCCCCTTAGTCGTCCTTTTTCAAGGCTAAATAGGTTTAATTATTTTCATCTTTCCTCATAACTTAGATTCTCCTTGCCCCTTATTAGCTTCGTTGCTCTTCTTTGTATTTTTTCCAACTCTAGGGCATCCTTTCTATGAACTGGAGCCCAAAAACTGAACTGCATATTCTAGATGAGGCCGCACTAATGCTTTGTAAAGTGGTACCAGTGTTCCCGTACTACCATTGTACTGCGCCTTAGAAAGCTGGAGTCGTGTTGTGCCATCGGTCATGCCTGCAGTGTTACACCACGCCTGGTGTCTGTTTCCAAGGTCCCACCTGAGCCTAGCCGTTATGTCGAGGGAGGGGGAGAGAGGGAGGGAGGGGGAGAGAGGGAAGGAGGGAGGGGGAGAGAGGGAAGGAGTGAGGGGGAAGAGGGAAGGAGGGAGGGGGAGGGAGGGAAGGAGGGAGCTGGAAAGAGGGAAAGAGGGGGAAAGAGAGAGGGAGGGGGAAAGAGAGAGGGGGAATCAGAGAGGGAGGGGGAAAGAGAGAGAGGGGGAAAGAGAGAGAGAGGGGGAAAGAGAGAGAGATGGGGAAAGAGAGAGAGGGGGAAAGAGAGAAAGGGGGAAAGAGAGAAAGGGGGAAAGAGAGAGAGATGGAAAGAGAGAGAGAGAGAGGGAAAGAGAGAGGGGGAAATAGAGTGAGAGAGAGAGGGAAAAAGAGAGAGAGAGAGGGAAAGAGAGAAAGGGAGAGAGAGAGAGGGAAAGAGAGAAAGGGAGTGAGAGAGGGAAAGAGAGAGAGAGAGGGAAAGAGAGAGAGAGGGAAAGAGAGAGAGGGAAAGAGAGTGAGAGAGAAAGAGAGAGAGGGAAAGAGAGAGAGAGGGAAAGAGAGAGAGAGCGTGAAAGAGAGAGAGAGATGTCAATGGGGCCTGAAAATTGCATGGGGGCATGTAACATCGCTGTCACAGTGTCCTATCAAATACGGACAGTGTCACAGCTGCTTGTGCTGTGTGATCTCTCTCACAAGATTACACAGTGTTCCCTTCACTGTCTGACAAGACACGGAGAGGAGAGTGTGCATCGCCACGTAACAGAAGAATGTGAATTATTCTTCTTCTGTTCCGTGGCAACAGGAGTATTGTGTCAGAGCTGTGCGTGCATGCACGCTCTCACTCTTCAGCTCTCGACAGACAAGGACAACAAGACTCTGATCTCTCGCGAGATCATACAGCACAAGCAGCTGTGACACTGTTCATAGCTGATAAAGCCTAACACTAACCCCCATTATTACCCTGGTACCGACCTAGTAACTACAATTTATTAGAAAAAACATAGATTTTAATTTCATGTCCTAATTCCACTAAATTCAGCAAAAAAACTGTGGGGTCAAAATTTAGTGATGGCCGGGTAATGGGGTGGTCGCAGGCTGGTATTATTAGGCTGGAAAAGTCCAAAAACAGTGACCTTTCCCACCCTGGTAATGCTAGTCTGCTGCTGCTATGTTGTATCTGGCTAGTTATCAAAAAAAGGAGGACCCCACATAATTTTTTCTGATTCATTTCTTTTTTTCAAATGACGTAGGGTCCCCTTATTTTTGATAACCAGCCAGATACAACACTGCAGCAGCAGGCTAGCATTATCAGGGTGGGAAGGGACAATGTTTTTGGGCTTTCCCAGCCAAATAACACCAGCCTGCGGCCGCCATTTTACCCGTCCATCACTACAGATGGTCAAGTACTGGATCGTACCTGACTTTTCCCGGTACCCCTGGTGGCGCTGGGTACTGGCGTAATAATGTGGGGGGTTAGTGCTAGCCTTTTCACCGGCTAACACTAAGCCCCTCCTTAGTAATGAACGCTGTCAATCAGACAGCAGTCATTAATAAGGCGGTAGTAATATAGTTAAAAAAACAGAGACATAAAATA
Organism: Rhinoderma darwinii; assembly: GCF_050947455.1. Classification (NCBI taxonomy): domain Eukaryota; kingdom Metazoa; phylum Chordata; class Amphibia; order Anura; family Rhinodermatidae; genus Rhinoderma; species Rhinoderma darwinii. The sequence goes on along the minus strand of NC_134692.1, from coordinate 89,004,128 downwards.
AATATTTTATTGAAATTTAAAAAAAACACACAACCCTCGTTAACAATTATATTGAGAATAAAAAAAAAACACTGTCATCGAAGTAGTCCTCAAATCTGAAGTAGTCCAACAACCGAACCTGTGAAAAAAACTCAAAAAAATTTATAATCAGCAACACATAAAAAAGCAAAACAATTATTATACTTCCCTTTCCTCAGTCCAGCGCTGGAAAACTCCTGACATCACTGCCCATATATACATAGTGACGTCAAGAACAGTGCTGGAGTCCCTGAGCAGAGCGCTAATAGAGGCTCTGACCCGGGACTACGGTCCAGAGAAAGCTCCTGATGTCACTGTCCATAGATGGACAGTGTTGTCATGAGCAGTGCTGGAGTCCCCGGGCAGAGCGCTAGATGATAGCCCCATTGGATTTTAATGCAGCCATGTGAGGGCCGTAAACAAAAAAAATAGGGCCCTAAGGGTGCATTGAAAAACATAAGCTGTTTTGGACTAACTAACTGCCTGTCCCCACTGTTTGCAGGCAGCCTAGACTCTGAAAGCCCCTGAAGTCCCTTCCCAGCTATGCCCCTGAGTAACACTCACAGAACTCAGTCTCACAACACACTCACATATATATGTATATATATATATATATATGTGTATATATACATATATATATATATATATATATATATATATATATATAAACACACACATATATACACACACGCAAATACATAGATTCACACACACACATACAGTGAAGGAAATAAGTATTTGATCCCTTGCTGATTTTGTAAGTTTGCCCACTGTCAAAGACATGAACAGTCTAGAATTTTTAGGCTAGGTTAATTTTACCAGTGAGAGATAGATTATATTTAAAAAAAAACAGAAAATCACATTGTTAAAATTATATATATTTATTTGCATTGTGCACAGAGAAATAAGTATTTGATCCCTTTGGCAAACAAGACTTAATACTTGGTGGCAAAACCCTTGTTGGCAAGCACAGCAGTCAGACGTTTTTTGTAGTTGATGATGAGGTTTGCACACATGTTAGATGGAATTTTGGCCCACTCCTCTTTGCAGATCATCTGTAAATCATTAAGGTTTTGAGGCTGTCGCTTGGCAACTCGGATCTTCAGCTCCCTCCATAAGTTTTCGATGGGATTAAGGTCTGGAGACTGGCTAGGCCACTCGATGACCTTAATGTGCTTCTTTTTGAGCCACTCCTTTGTTGCCTTGGCTGTATGTTTCGGGTCATTGTCGTGCTGGAAGACCCAGCCACGAGCCATTTTTAATGTCCTGGTGGAGGGAAGGAGGTTGTCACTCAGGATTTGACGGTACATGGCTCCATCCATTCTCCCATTGATGCGGTGAAGTAGTCCTGTGCCCTTAGCAGAGAAACATTCCCAAAACATAATGTTTCCACCTCCATGCTTGACAGTGGGGACGGTGTTCTTTGGGTCATAGGCAGCATTTCTCTTCCTCCAAACACGGCGAGTTGAGTTAATGCCAAAGAGCTCAATTTTAGTCTCATCTGACCACAGCACCTTCTCCCAATCACTCTCAGAATCATCCAGATGTTCATTTGCAAACTTCAGACGGGCCTGTACATGTGCCTTCTTGAGCAGGGGGACCTTGCGGGCACTGCAGGATTTTAATCCATTACGGCGTAATGTGTTACCAATGGTTTTCTTGGTGACTGTGGTCCCAGCTGCCTTGAGATCATTAACAAGTTCCCCCCATGTAGTTTTCAGCTGAGCTCTCACCTTCCTCAGGATCAAGGATACCCAACGAGGTGAGATTTTGCATGGAACCCCAGATCGATGTCGATTGACAGTCATTTTGTATGTCTTCCATTTTCTTACTATTGCACCAACAGATGTCTCCTTCTCACCCAGCGTCTTACTTATGGTTTTGTAGCCCATTCCAGCCTTGTGCAGGTCTATGATCTTGTCCCTGACATCCTTAGAAAGCTCTTTGGTCTTGCCCATGTTGTAGAGGTTAGAGTCAGACTGATTAATTGAGTCTGTGGACAGGAGTCTTTTATACAGGTGACCATGTAAGACAGCTGTCTTTAATGCAGGCACCAAGTTGATTTGGAGCGTGTAACTGGTCTGCAGGAGGCTGAACTCTTAATGGATGGTAGGGGATCAAATACTTATTTCTCTGTGCACAATGCAAATAAATATATATAATTTTGACTATGTGACATTCTTATTTTTTTTTTATATATAATCTATCTCTCACTGGTAAAATTAACCTAGCCTAAAAATTCTAGACTGTTCATGTCTTTGACAGAGGGCAAACTTACAAAATCAGCAAGGGATCAAATACTTATTTCCTTTACTGTATATACACACTAGGGATGCACGATGCATCGAAACTTAGATACTGTTTCGATGTCGTGCACCCTCAAACGGTTCTATAACGTTATTTCATGTATTTCGATACTAAGCTGTGCCACTGCACAGCTTAGCATTGTAACACATGAATGTATGAGAGCGGGGCTGCAGCTGTGTGATACAGCCACTGCCCTGCTCCTGAGTCCTGAAAAGTGAGCGCGGTCAGCATGAGGTGATGCAACCAGCGCTGCACTAATGGGCGGCAACACTGAAGACAGAACATGGCGGGGACACTGCAAAACAACCCCATGTTCTGTCTTCAGTGCCTGCAGTCATTAGTGCAGCGCCGGTCACATCACCTCATGCTGACCGCATGCACACTAGTTGTCAGGAGCGGGGCAATGGCTGTATTACACAGCCGCAGCCCCGCTCTAGCGGCGGAGATGAGAGAAACCGCTCATCTCCAGCACTATTCCCCTGAATGCTGCGATTAAATCTGACTGCAGCATTCAAGGGGAAAAGGAGAAGGGGGATGCCCCTTGGATCGCGTCACAGGAAATCCCTGTGATGCGATTGAGGGACATATCATGTATGGGCAGACAGCCCAGGGTCCTGTTGTTAGGGCATACTGAGGTATGTCCTAACAATTGCCTGTGTACTATCCGTACACAGGCTAATGTACTGGCATATAGATGTATGCCAGTACATTAAAGTTTAAAAAGAAAAAAGAAAAACAAGGTAATGTTAAATTAAAAAAACAAATGTTTAAAGTAAACATTAAAATAAGTCTCAATTTTAGGATAACATGCGCATCAATTTCAATTTACTCATAGCCTAGAACAGAGTATCCCAACCTTTTCGGAGGCACGACTGGAAAAATAAAATTTCCTAATGGCACCCCTACCAAAAATTGTTTTGAGAAAGACAGAAAACGGCTAAAAACAAGCACTACACTCGTAGGGTATGTTCACACAGCGTTTTTTGTAAGGCAAAACAAATCTGCCTCAAAATTCTTTCAGGAACTTCGATCGCGGCCGTTGGAGCAGGAGCCCGACTGTCATCAGACAGCTGAGCCCCGCTCCAGCCTGCATGGGACACCCGTGCAGGACTTAGACTAGGCTGCTGTGAAAAGGTGACGGTCTAGCATAAGGCCCCTTACTGACCGCCGTGAAAAGGCGTATTGGTGGTCACTAAGGGGTTAAAGTAGAAAAGATGAAATGAAGATATCTGTGCTGCCCCTATATACTATGCTGCCCCTTATATACTCTGCTGCCCCTATATACTCTGCTGCCCCCTATATACTCTGCTGTCCCTTATATACCCTGCTGTCCCCTATATACTCTGCTGACCCTTATATACTCTGCTGCTCCTATATACTTTGCTGCTCCTATATACTCTGCTGCTCCTATATACTCTGCTGCCTCTTATATACTCTGCTGCCCCTTATTTACTCTGCTGCCCCTTATATACTCTGCTGCCCCTTATATACTCTACCGCTCCTTATATACTCTACTGCTCCTTATATATTCTACTGCTCATTTTATACTCTACTGCCCCTTATATACTCTGCTGCACCTTAAGGGAAACACCACATTTTCATATATGGTAATCTATAAAACTTTAACCAATTCCTGGCAATTAATTCATGGACATAATCTTTTTAAAGTGTATCTCCAGTTTAAAAGTGCACTGCATGATATATGTGTGTGTGCAGTAGGGGAGCTACTACGGGGCCCGTGCCGCCGAGTCTCTAACATTCATGGGCCGGGCGACACGGGCCCCCTCAGGGCCCGGAGGGGGCCCTGGTGGTATCGACAGCAACTCCCTTTTGCAGTAATTTTACATGCGTCTATAGAATGCAGCTACAAAAACATGCATTAGCGCTGAATAGCTGGGCATGTTCCGTACCCGACCATTCAGCGCCTTACAATGATGTTGCTGATTGGTGGGGCAAAACGACTTGCCCCACCAATCAGCACCTTTCAACGACGCTAGCGGAGTAATTATGTCATCGCCCGGTCCGTGCATGAAAGGCGCTGTTTGGTGGGGAAAGTCATTCTGCCCTGCCAATGAGCGCCTTTGAACGATGCGTCGTTCAGCTCCAGCTCAGAAGAGAGCTTTTTATTTTTTTCTAATAAAACTGTGAGTGGCATTATCTACAGTGGGCGTCTATATGTGGGGATGTGGGCCACTGTATATAGGGTGGTTTATATGTGGGGATGTGGGCCACAGTATACAAGGGGGTCTTTATGTGGGTATGTGGGGCACTATACATTGAGGGGTCTATATGTGGGGATGTAGGCCACTGTATACAGGGGGGTCTATATGTGGGGTACTATATACAGGGGTGGGCTATTTGTAAAGCACTATCTATAGGGGAGCTATTTGTAGCTTTCAATGAATGAAAAAACACCAGCAGGAGGAGTATGCGGGAACCTGCCCTATCTGCAACCTGGAGACACTGGGACAATCTCCTGCACATCTATGGGCTGGTAAGTGTCTGATGCAGGGTCATGTGTTGTGGTGGAAGGTAGGGGCAGCATTGTTTCAGACGCTCTGTGCTTTATTGGGGTGGGGGGGTGTTAGGACCCTGTGTGATGTTGGTGGGGAAGGTATGAGAGGATACTGTGTGCTGGGGACTATTTAGGCTTTGTGTAAAATAGGAGTTGTATGTGGGGGTTGTATTAGCCCTGTGTGCTGTAAGAGGGGGGATTATAGGCCCATTTTTGCGGTGTTTGTGGGGGTAAGGGTATGTTCATACATTGCATGTTTTTTTACAACGAAAGCATACCTCCCCACTCGATCGATAGCCTATGCCTTTACTTTATGATGGGTGGGGATCCAACCTCTGTGTCTCCGACCTGAGAATAAAGGGGCCGCAGTGCTGCTTTAACACTGTGTCCCCTTCACTGTTTTTCCCTTCACAACAGCACCCTGGCGGTGCAAGGAACTGCAGCACGACCCCATTCACTTGAAAGGAGCAGCGCTGCATTTCAGGATACAGCAGGTGCCCGAGATGCCGCCATGCAGGGAAAAATAGTGAAGGGGACAGAGGGCTAAATCAGTGCTGCGGGCACTTCTTTAATTATTGTTATTATATCTCAGAGTAGCTGTATTAATTACTCATGGTTTTTAAGATCTCTTCTTGCTGCTATTCAATGGTAACATTCATTGTTTACTTTCAATAGATAAAATTCAGTCCATGGTCATGTGATTGACACACAGGTGCTGGGATTGTTACAAGACACAGATCTGAAACACATAGGCTAATACACTGCGTAATAGCACGCAGCGCATCCGCCCGGTGTGCTGCAGGGAATTCCGGGCGAAAATGCGCACCAAAATGTGGTGCAGTTTTCCGCCCGGAATATCCGTTGCAAAAGGCTGCCGCACTAAAGCCGGCTGGCCTCCTAGGTTGATGTCTAATCCCAGAAGACTGGTGCAGCCTGTGATTGGCTGCAGTGGAGGTCACATGTGATGAAGCGTCATCTCAGGAGGATGAAACATAGACTCCTAGGTAAGTTTATTTTTTTATGAGTTCCATTTTTTGCGGCGGGATTAATGCGAATCTGCCGCAAAAAAAACGGAACTGCTATTTGATGCGGGATTTACATCCCCATTGAATTCAATGGGGAAATCCCGCAACATATAAGCAGCGCTTACGTAAAGAAAATTGACATGCTGCGGAATGTACTTCCGCAGCACAGGTCAATTTCCGCTCAGTATTTACGCAGCGTGTGGATGAGATTTGTTCACTCTCATCCACTTTGCTGCTACTGCATTTGCTGTGGAAAATCCGCAGTATTTACACAACATGTGAACTGGCCCATACTGTCAAGCCTTACTCAAGCAAGCATGTGTCAAATCAGCCATGAAAAATGTCAGTTCTTCACAGCGGATTCGCTGCCCATATTATACCAGGACAACGCTTTCCCAGCAAAATTCCCCAAACTGCAAAGGTGCTGGTGCTAAGTGTGGAACAAAAGGGGGATAAGGGAGGACATTTATCAGAGCGACACCGGCCTGTGCAGAAAGGATTGTGTCACAGCGTAACACACATCTATGGATTATTTTACAGGTTTTTTTAACCCAATTATTATACCATCTGACTATGCCCCTGATGTACTCTGCCCAGCTTACATATGCCCCCACATTATAAACGGAAACACCAGCAATACTCAAACAAATCTACTACAAAGCAAATCCACGCTTCAAAACCCAAATGGTGATCTCTCCCCTCTGAACCCTACAGTGTCCCCAAACAGCTATTTACTTCCACATATATGGCATCGTCATACCCGGGAGAACCCTTTTAACAATTTTTTGGACGTGTGTCTCCAGTGGCACAAGCTGGGCACTACATATTTGCCACTGAAATAGCATATCTAGGGAAAAATGTTAATTTTTACTTTGCACCATCCGCAGCGCAGTCATTTATGGAAAAGTCCTGTAGGGTGAAAATGCTCACTACACCCCTTAATAAATTCCTTGAGGGGTGCAGTTTCCAAAATGGGGTAACTTCTCAGGGGTTTCTTTTATTATTTCACATCAGAGCCTCTGCAATTGTGAACCAATACTTTGTAAATCACCAAATTAGGCCTCAATTTAACATGGTACGCTTTCACTCCTGTCAAATGTCCAGGCAAAAGATTAGGGCCACATATAGGGTGTTTCTAAAACCGGGACATACAGTATAATAATTAAGGAGCTGTCTTGTTATGGTTACAAAAGCTGGGCAATACATATTGGCATATCTATGGAAAAAATCCCATTTTCACCTTGCAACATCGAGTGCACACAAATTTCTGTAAAACACCTGCGGGGTTAACATGCTCACTACACCCCTAGGTAAATGCCTTGAGGGGTGTCGTTTCCAAAATGTGGTCACTTATGGGGGGTTTCCACTGTTTTGGTCCCACAGGGGCATTGCAAATGCGACATAGCGACCAAAAACCAATCCAGCAAAATCTGCACTCCAAAAGCCAAATGGCACTCCTTCCCTTCTGAGCCATGCCGTGTGCCCAAACAGCAGTTTATGACCACATATGGGGTATTGCCATACTCGGGAGAAATTGCTTTACAAATGTTGTAAACTGTAGCTGAAGGTAACAGGGCGTTCTGCCCAAGACCCCTCACTTTTATTACCTTTACCACGACCCTATTACCACTTGTAAACCAATCCTTGTCCTGGGCATTTTTTGTATACGTTAACTCCTTTATAATTAACCCTTGCAGTCCCTGACACTATCCCTAAACGGTTAAGTGTCTACAAGACTGCCAGGATATTTCACTAACCTTATTTGCCTAGGATCTTACAACCATTATTTATCCTATAATAAAACTCAGACACCTGTTTTGTGGAAATGTGGAAGTGGCCACAGTTTTAGGGCGGATTTACACGAACGCGATATACGTCCATGCCTCCCGCGTGTTTTTCACGCGTGTCGCACGGACCTATGCAAGTCTATGGGGCAGTGCAGACTGTCCATGATATTTGCGCAGCGTGAGTCTGCTGCGTAAAACTCACGACAGATCCAATATTTGTGCGTTATTCGCGCATCACGCACCCATTGAAGTCAATGTGTGCGTGAAAATCACGTGCACCACACGGAAGCACTTCCGTGGGACGCATGTTATTCGTGCAACAGCAGTCAAAAGTATGTTTGGAAACAGAAAAGCACCACATGCTTTTCTGTTTACAAACATCCAAACGGAGTGTCATAATGATGGCGGCTGCGCGAAAATCACGCAGCCGCACATCCTATGTGATGACACACGGAGCTGTTAAGTGCCTTTTGCGAACGCAAAACGCCGCGTTTTTTGCATGCGCAAAAACGAACACGCTCGTGTAAATCCGCCCTTATTGTTTACATCACACATCGGCATGAAGACTTCCTAATCTCCTTTTTCTTCTTAATCCTGTAATGACTATGATCGCTATTATCCAGCAGGCATGTAGGGTCCTAACTCCGCCTTCATAGCCGTACTTTTCCGCCAAGTAGGGGAACTGAGAAACCTACTCAGTCCCCCGACCACCCCCACTAAGCAAAGCCAGTCCCCGCTCGGCACCATCTAACAAGTCCAACAAGAAGATATCGAGCTCGTTATCATTCAAATGCAAATGCAAATCCACATCATCCCCCTCTAAGGACTGATGCCGCAATCCCACTCGTCCTATGGAGCGAACAAAACACAACACCCGCACGTTGAGCAATCTGCGAACCCTGTCTAAGGCTGCCATGTCCCTGGCACCCTGCCAAACTGTACGTGCAACAATTTCAGACCATACTATGACACAACGCGCAAAAAGTTGCTGGAAGCGCACTAGATCAGTCCGTATCAGTGACAATTTGGCCATTTTTACTTGGCCAATATCATTCCCACCTGAAGTACAATAAGCACGACAGGTCCGTCTGTGTGGCTGCTAACCGCAACTATTTCTGGCAGCAACTGCACCCACCGTAATCCCCGGACACCTTTCCAGTGTACATCGGCCTGCGAAAGGCCCAAATCCTGACCAAGAGGCCTCCGTACCTCACGGACATACGCCAAATGCACATTGGAGTGCCCCATGATCCATATCTGGGGGCAGCCAGACCCTGATGAGAAATAAACCGAGCAACTTAATAATATAAAAGAAACTGGAAAGAAAGAATGACACAGGAAAGGAAAATAAGCCAAAAAAACAAAGTAGGGGGTGGGAAGGGGAGAGGGGAAAACAAAGAACTCAGGAAAGAACACACATCAAAGACAAACCAAATCTGGTCTAAGGTAAGACTTGTAACTACTGGAGCTCCATCTGCCCAAGCGCATAATAGCGCCCGAATCCAATCCCAAAGCGCCCGCCTCCGTGGCAGCGCCAATACAAAAAGAATGGGTACCAAATTCACTAGGCGGCAAGCAAAGATATCTCAAACTAGCCTTAACCCGTTAGTGACCGGCCCATAGTGTTTCTACGTCGGTCACTAACGGGCCTTATTCCGATGCAATAGACTTTTTACGTCGCTGCATCGGAATAAGTAAACAGAGCAGGGAGCTGTCAAATCTCCCTGCTCTCAGCTGCCAGAGGCAGCTGAGGGCTGGGGGCATCCCTGCTCGACCGGGTGAGATCGATATTAGTATCGATCTCACCGGTTTAACCCCTGAATAGCGTGCACCGGAACTGAGTGGTTTTGGAGAGAGGGAGGGAGCTCCCTCTCATCCCACTGACACCCGGCGATAAGATTGCCGAGTGTCTGTGTCTCCGATGGCAGCCGGGGGCCTAATAAAGGCCCCCAGGTCTGCCTGTCGTGAATGCCTGCTAGATCATGCCTCTGGCATGACCTAGCAGATGTCTGTCCGTTTTACACGGACAGGCATAATACACTGCAATACAGAAGTATTGCAGTGTATTATAAATGCGATCGGACTATCACATAGTGAAGTCCCCTACTGGGACTAGTACAAAAGTGAAAAAAAAAGTTTGATAAAAAGTGAAAAAAAAAAAATGTAAAACCCACTTTTCCTCCTTAGAAACTGCTTTATTGTTAACAAACAAATGAAAGTAAAAAAGTTACACATATTTGGTATCGCCGCGTCCGTAACAACCCGACTATAAACTTATTACATCATTTAACCCGCACGGTGAACGTTGTAAAAAATAAAATAAAATAAACATGAAAAAATTGCTGTTTTCTTTAAATCCAGCCTTAAAATAAATGTGATAAAAAGTGATCAAAAAGTCGCATCTACTCCAAAATGGTACCGATAAAAACTACAAGTCGTCCCGCCAAAAAAAAGCCCTCCTACAATTGTATCGGCGAAAAAATAAAAACGTTACGGCTCTACAAATATGGAGACACAAAAACAAATAATTTTGAAAAAAAAGTGTTTTCACTGTGTAAAAGTAGTAAAACATACAAAAACTATACAAATTTGGTATCGTTGCAATCACAACAACCCACTGAATAAAGGTGTTGTGTTATTTATACCACAAGGTAAACGGGGTAGATTTAGGATGCGAAAAAGAGTGGCGAAATTTCATTTTTTTTTCTATTCCCCCCCAAAAAAAAGTTAATAAAAGTTGATCAATAAATAATATTTACCTCAAAATGGTGCTATTAAAAAAATACAACTTATCCCGCAAAAAACAAGACCTTATATGGCTATGTAGACGCAAAAATAAAAAAGTTATAGCTCTTGGAATGCGACGATGGAAAAACGTAAAAATGGCTTGGTCATTAAGGTTTAAAATAGGCTGGTCATTTAGGGGTTAAAGACAGATTCAAATTGGAAATACATTTCTATGTACTAAAAATTGTACTCCGACCACCCGTACCGACACAAATTCACTGACCAATGCCACAGGGCAATACAGACCCCCCCCCCCCACTCTCCCGACAGACAACCACAAACCCCTCCCAGTTTGATCGGTCTTGGACCGCCGAACAGAAACCCGAAGGGAATCAGCCAGCACCCTCACGTCAGGCCCAGAGAGTCCATCCTGTTTGTTGACACTGGGCGAAACTAGTTCACTAAAGCGCAATGCTGCAAAGAAAGCCAACGAAAAAGCCGCGCCAAACAAAGAACATTCATACGCATCCCGGCAAACATAAATAAAATTAGACAAAATCCTGCCCAATAGCGCAAAAGACACCGGACGTCTAGTGTCGCGGGAAACCACCTCCTTCTTCCAACCCTTAAGCATCTGGCGTATTAAAATCTCCTTAGTGACATCCCTGACTCCCCACAATTTAAACATAAAGGCCACACCTGCCAACAGTTTACTAGTCGTGGCAGGACTACAACCATCCCGACGCAACTTTACCAAGAAATCCCGTGTGTAATCAAGGTGAAAGCGATCCTCTGACGGAAAATTACCCCTCGTTGTCTCCAACCACTGATCCCATGCTCTACAATGACTCCTCCAAGTCGCCGGTACTACAGATCCCTTCAAAAGACTCACAAGTTCGCCTCGACCAGGGCCCACAAGTGTAGAGGGGGAGCTCCCCTTCTGCCAAAGCTGCTGGGTGCAAGTCCCGGAAAAAGGAAATCTGTGAACAAGACAAAGCATCAGCCATCACATTACAAACCCCCGGGACATGTTTTGCACGAAACCATATATTCAGCTGTAAACACTTCAAAACCAAATAACGTAACAATGGTAGGACAGGTAAAAAACTGGATGACAAACCATTCACAGCATGAACAGCCATATTATCCGTCTAAAATATAATGCGTTTATCCACCATTCTATGTCCCCACAATTCTATAGCAACTACGATTGGACAAAGTTGTAGCAACGTTAAATTTCGTACTAACCCGATATCACTCCAATGAGAGGGCCAAGGGGACCTACACCAACTCCGGCCCAAAATTGCCCCAAAAGCATCACTCCCAGCTGCATCTGTGAACAGCTGCAAATCCACACTCGACACTTCAGGTTCCTGACCCACCGCCCGACCATTGAACAAAATCAAAAAAGACTGCCACACAAACAAATACTTTTTCATGCTGGACGTTACCCTAATAAAATGATCCAGTCTCTGTATTCCCCTAGTCGCTAAGGACAAACGTCGAGAAAAAACACCACCCATGGGAATGATGCAACAAGCAAAAAACAATAAACCTAACAACGACTGCAGTTGCTTCAACGTTACTTTCTTAGACTCAATTACATTGTCAATTTGGGACACCAAACTCGCCAATTTATCATCGGGCAACCGAAAAATCATGGGGCACCGTATTGATCTCAATACCTAAAAAGGACAAAACAGTGACTGGGCCTTTTGTCTTTTCTTCCGAAATAGATACGCCAAAACGAGCCATCATTTGGCAAAACACCTGCAACAAAGAACCGCACAAACCGGAGCCGTTCGGGTTCACGAAAAGGAAATCATCCAAATAATGAGTGACTGAAAAAGAACCAGACTCGAATCTAACTACCCATTCTAAAAAGGTACCAAACATTTCAAAATAGCTGCAAGATATTGAATATCCCATGGGGAAGCACATGAACACGTAGAAGGAACTGTCCAAACATCAACCTAGCAAATGAAAACCGGATGAACCGGCAATAACCGGAATGCTGCTTCAATATCAGACTTTGCTAGAGGCGCGCTCCACCCTGCTGACTGCACCAACCGAATCGCAATCTCAAAAGAAGTGTACGAAACCGCCGCATCCTTCCTGAAGATCCCATCATTGACCGATCCCCCATGAGGGAAGGAAAGGGGTTGAATAATTATAAACTTCCCCCACTCCTTCTTAGGAACAGGCCAAGTGGGGAGACCCTCAGATTAGGATAAGGCGGCTCGATAAAAGGGCCAGCCATTCTACCCAATTCTACCTATTTTGCCAGTTTTTTACGCGCTACCTCAACATTCTCTGCGCCGGAAGAAGCCTTACTAGGCTTCTTACCTCTCCGGAAACACCAGAGCGCCGAATGAGCGCCCCCGCAGACGGAGCACTCGTGCCCGAACTTGCAGGTGGCAAAGAACCGACAATGACCCTTGCCAACAGGCAAGCCAACAGGCTCCAGTGGGCCGAGCGGCCGCAGCTCGAGGGACGGATCCCAGAGCCGCGGCCGCGCTTGGAAAGGGGCGAGACTGTCTACTACCTTGCGCTAAAATCAGCTGCAACCAGACATTGGTTGACTTTGACACCCAACCAATATCTGGCATCAAAGCCAAACGACGACGAAATTCTTCGTCGTAACGCCACCAGGCTGCGCCACCATGCAAACTGTGGGCATTAAATATAGTGTCAAAATACACTAACAATTCCGCCCACTTTTCAGGGTAGCGCTGGCAAATAACATGGGCCAGGGTAGAATAACCCTGGATCCAGTTACCAAAGGTCTTTGCAACTCTAACTTTTTTGTCTGAACCTCTCTCAAATACACACTCCTTATCAACCGTCATCAACGGAAACCAAAGACCAAATATACACAAATTTATTTTTCCAAATTTTTTCTTTGGTCTCCGTTGACAAATGAGTCCCGAGAGGAGCGACCCCACAAAACAGAGAATCACGAAATGTCAAGCATGATAAATTAGCCTCCCTCTCAGATGGGGACTTCGCCCACCTTGTGGAACAAACGCTCCCTCATTTGTGCTTAACAGGTTCCCGACCGCTGGCCGTATTTATACGGCCAGCGGTCAGGGTCTCTGAAGTCCGCCGTATAGACTATTTACGGCGGCACTTCAGAGACTGTGCACGCGCGATCGCGTGCACACAGCTCTGTGCCCTGGCTGTTGCTAACAGCCATGGGCACTGGGCAGAATGTCAGGGGTCAATCTTTTGGCCCCTGAACATGTGATCGCTGTGACAACCAATCACAGCGATCACATGCATTTCTGCATAGAAAACAGTGTGCACGCGATCGCGTGCACACAGCCCTGTGCCCACGCTGTTACCAACAGCTCTGGGCACTGGGCAGAGTATCAGGGACCAATCTGATGGTCCCTGAACACGTGGTCGCTGTGAAAACCTATCACAGCGACCACATTTGTTTTATTTTGACTTTTCTGGCAGTAAATCTCCTGCCTCTTTTCTTCTCCTCAAACATTGTTTCAGTTTGAGGAGAAGAAGAGAATCGGGAGAATTGCTGCCAGAAGATTACAGTTACAGTTACACAAAAAATACAGTTACACTCTAAAACATTCTCTGTATAGATAGATTTCTATCTATCTATACAATCTATCTATCCATCTATCTTTTTTTCTATATATCTACCTTTCTATCTTTTATTCTATTAGAATAGGCAGGTAGGGAGTATATAATTATATATATATCCACATATATATAATATATATAACAATAGCGGTTTATTTTTTTGTTAGCGGTAGTGTAGATATATATAGCAGTTAGTTTGTGTGTTTTATATAAAAAAATAAAAAACAATTTGTTTAGTTAGTGTTAGTGTTAGTTACGTTATGGCGAGGAAGTTGTTTAGCGCCTAGGAGGCATACGCCATGCTGTGGTCTGAGTCGGAGACCGCATCAGAGATGGCGTCCGAGATGGAACCTGTTTTAGGTAGTGACGATGACAGCGTCACTTCAGGGGACGTTGTCCCTGATGCAGTTGAAACTGCAGAACTTGAAAGCGCAGGGCCAAGTAGCGCTGTAGCACGGGACAGCCTGGTCCCTTCAGTCCAGGCTCTTGTATGGGCACCTGCCCCATCTTTTGGGCCTAGAATCCACGGATTTACTGCCACTCCTGGCATAACCGTGGACAATACAAATTTTGTCCAAATGGATTACTTCCATTTATTTATAACGGACGACATCCTAAATCAGATTGTCCACGAAACAAATTTATATGCCACTCAATATATAAGGCAGAAACCTTCATCCACCCATGCCAGAGATTGGACGCCCACCAATTTGCTGGAATTAAAAAAAAATTTGGGGCTCACCCTAAATATGGGTATTGTCAAAAAGCCCTCCATTAGGGGTCTTACTGGTCAACAAGACCCGCCCAAGCCACCCCAGTATATTCTGCAGTAATGCCCAGGTCTCGTTATGAGACAATAATGAGGTTCCTCCACTTCAATGACAACGCACAGGCCCCCCCAAGTACCGATGCAAACCGGGATCGGTTGTTCAAAATAAGACCGCTAATAAATTCCCTGAATAATTTATTTCTGCAACTCTACACCCCTGAGCAGAATGTAAGTGTGGACGAATCCCTCCTCAACTTTCATGGCAGACTTAGCTTTCGCCAATATCTACCTTCAAAAAGGGCAAGATATGGCGTTAAGCTCTACAAATTGTGTGAAAGCGGGTCAGGATATACCACCGCCTTCAGAATTTATGAAGGGCGGGACCGCACAATAAATGTTCCTGGATGCCCCCCTGATCTTTCCACCAGCAGTAAGATCGTGTGGGAGATCATGCAGCCTCTGCTTCACAAGGGGTACCACCTGTACTGTGATAATTTTTATTCGAGTGTGCCCCTGTTTAGGCATTTGCATGCTGCAAGGACTGGGGCATGTGGTACCATGCGCAAAAACAGAATTGGTTTTCCACAGCAATTAGTGGGGAAGCGCATGGTAAAGGGGGACTCCTGTGCTTATGCATCTGAAGAATTGCTGGCGGTCAAGTTCAGGGATCGCAAAGATGTGTATGTGCTAAGCACGATTCATACCGCAGGAACAGTGGCAGTGAGGGAAAGAGGGGCAACATCGGACAAGCACAAACCAGTGAGCGTGTCCGAATATAACAAGTACATGGGGGGGGGGTGGATTTAAGCGACCAGGTTTTACAGCCCTATTTAGTAAAACGCAAAACTAAAACCTGGTACAAAAAAGTGGCCATTTATCTGTTACAGGTGGCCATCCACAACTCATTTGTGCTCTACAAAAAAAACAGAGGCAGAGACACATACCTGTATTTCCAGGAAAAAATTATTGAAGGCCTCATTTTTGATGTTCAGGACACCCGAGAATGCCCCCAGTCTGAGGATGTCACGCGACTGACTGAAAGACACTTCATCAGTCGGATTCCCCCAACACCAACCAGAAGCAACCCTCAGAAAAAGTGCCGCGTCTGCAGAAAAGACGGGCACCGCAAAGATTCCCGATATTTCTGTCCCTCATGTCCCTCACAACCAGGCCTGTGCATTGAGCCATGTTTTAAAAAATACCACACTGTTCTGAATTATTAGATTTTAGTTAATTCGTTGAAAATATATTTGCCCTACATTACGTTTTTATTTTTCCCCTGATTTTACTCCAAGGGTGAGGGAGGGAATGGGTGGGTGGGGGGTGGATGTCATGTTTGCATATTCTCTAAAGTTCATCTGCTGGAGAGCTCCATTTGCATAAACCTGCAATTTCTTATTTTAGAAAACCCCAAAAAATAAATTCCCATTATACCCCTAGATGAATATTTTGGGATTTCTGCTTCAAGAGCAGATATTTTGGAAGTGTTATAGAAACTCTGTTGAGTTTTGTAAAACCAGCTTTGAAAAAAAGCGATTTGTGAAATAAGCTTCTTCTATCGTCCGCCCTCCTACTTCTCTATGTGATAAATAAGACACACATATTTGGTATCCCCATGCTCAGGAGAAGTGGAAGAATGTGAAAGGAGATGAATTTTGGCCGTGGTCTATGCCGTGTGTGAAAAATGCTGGTATAAACTGACGCATTTGCTAAAAAATTGCTAATTTTATTTTGATCCATCTTATTCAAGAAACTTTCAGAAGAAAACTGGACTGTCTAAAAATATGATAAACCCCTTGAAGAAAACCTTGTGGGGTCTACTTGCATGAATGAAGTAATTTATGGGGTGATTCTAATCTTTCAGCAGCATTAGGCCCCCCAGAAAACAGTATGCGGCTATAAAATCAAGTGCAGAATTCCTGGACCGAAAAGGCCAAAAAGCCTCCTTTTATGCCAAGCCCTGGCACATGCCCGTGAATAAAGCACACATATTTGGTATCCCCATGCACAGGAGAAGTGGAAGAATGTGAAATGGGATGAATTTTGTCTGTGGTCCATTTTGTGTGTGAAAAAGCTAGCATAAACTGACGCATTTGTTAAAAAAAAAGGTAATTTTATTTTGTTCCATCTTATTCAAGAAACTTTCAGAAGAAAACTGGACTTGCTAAAATATGATAAACCCCTTGAAGGAAACCTTGTGGGGTCTACTTGTGTGAATGAAGTCATTTATGGGGTGATTCTAATGTTTCAGCAGCATTACGCCCCCAGAAAACAGTATGCGGCTATAAAATCAAATGCAAAATTCCTGGACAGAAAAGGCAGAAAAGCCTCCTTTTATGCCAAGCCCTGGCACATGCCCGCACAGTGAATAAGGCACACATATTTGGTATCCCCATGCACGTGAGAAGTGAAAGAATGTGAAAGGAGATGAATTTTGTCCGTGGTCTATGCCGTATGTGAAAAATACTAGCCTAAACTGACGCATTTGCTAAAAAATAGCTGATATTTTTTTTGTTCCATCTTATTCAAGAAACTTTCAGAAGAAAACTGGACTTGCTAAAAATATGATAAACCCCTTGAAGGAAACCTTGTGGGGTCTATTTGTGTGAATGAAGTAATTTATGGGGTAATTCTAATGTTTCAGCAGCATTACGCCCCCCCAGAAAACAGTATGCTGCTATAAAATCAAATTCAAAATTCCTGGACCGAAAAGGCCGAAAAGCCTCTTTTTATGCCAAGCCCTGGCACATGCCCGCACAGTGAATAAGGCACACATATTTGGTATCCCCATGCACGGCAGAAGTGGAAGAATGTGAAAGGAGATTAATTTGTCCGTGGTCTATGCCGTATGTGAAAAATACTAGCCTAAACTGACGCATTTGCTAAAAAATAGCTGATTTGTTTTTGTTCCATCTTATTGAAGAAACTTTCAGAAGAAAACTGGACTTGCTAAAAATATGATAAACACCTTGAAGGAAACCTTGTGGGGTCTACTTGTGTGAATGAAGTCATTTATGGGGTGATTCTAATGTTTCAGCAGCATTACGCCCCCCAGAAAACAGTATGCGGCTATAAAATAGAATGCAAAATTCCTGGACCGAAAAGCCTCCTTTTATGCCAAGCCCTGGCACATGCCTGCACAGTGAATAAGGCACACATATTTGGTATCCCCATGCACGGGAGAAGTGGAAGAATGTGAAAGGAGATGAATTTTGTCCGTGGTCTATACCGTGTGTGAAAAATACTAGCCTAAACTGACGCATTTGCTAAAAAATAGCTGATTTTTTTTTGTTCCATCTTATTCAAGAAACTTTCAGAAGAAAACTGGACTTGCTAAAAATATGATAAACCCCTTGAAGGAAACCTTGTGGGGTCTACTTGTGTGAATGAAGTAATTTATGGGGTAATTCTAATGTTTCAGCAGCATTACGCCCCCCAGAAAACAGTATGCTGCTATAAAATCAAATTCAAAATTCCTGGACCGAAAAGGCCGAAAAGCCTCCTTTTATGCCAAGCCCTGGCACATGCCCGCACAGTGAATAAGGCACACATATTTGGTATCCCCATGCACGGGAGAAGTGGAAGAATGTGAAAGGAGATGAATTTTGTCCGTGGTCTATACCGTGTGTGAAAAATACTAGCCTAAACTGACGCATTTGCTAAAAAATAGCTGATTTTTTTTTGTTCCATCTTATTCAAGAAACTTTCAGAAGAAAACTGGACTTGCTAAAAATATGATAAACCCCTTGAAGGAAACCTTGTGGGGTCTACTTGTGCGAATGAAGTCATTTATGGGGTGATTCTAATGTTTCAGCAGCATTACACCCCCCAGAAAACAGCCTGCAGGAACGCCCAGAGCCTGCACGCAGCCCTCCTGATAGACCACTATGGCAGACCAGTCCCCGGGACCCACTTCACTCACCCCACGGTCAGGTAAGCTACGCATCGCATCCCGTTCTGAAGCAGCCGGCGGAGGGGGGTTGTACCGAGCTTATGCCGGCTTAACAGCAACCCTCTGAGCACTGTCGGGAGGGATGTCAGAACGACGGAGGAAAGGGGGGCAGGGCGGCAATACATCCGCCGACGATGCTCCAGATGAAACAGGCTTAGAGCCTGTGCTGATCCCAGCCGCACGCGGCGGCGCAGAACCCACTGAACTACCATGGGGATAAACATGGCTGGGGCTCAAACGGGCAGGGGAGCGAATTATGTGCTGCGGCCTACCTCGAGTAGCCGCTGCAGGCTGTTCCACGATCAGATTCATCGATTCCCTTCTTCTACTCGCCAACAGGGATTCCAGCCAGGCAATCCCTTCTGAAGCCACCCGCTGTGCAACCTGGCGCAAGGAATCCTCAGCCATCTGTAGAATAGGATGTCCACTGAGGCAAGAAGGAAAATGGAGGGCTCAAGATCTTCCAGCTCCAACAGAAGGGTGTACCTCACGCTGTAGCTGAAGGTAAGAGGGCGTCCTGCCCAAGACCCCTCATTTTTTTTACCTTTACCATGCCCCTCTTACCACTTGTAAACCAATCCTCGTCCTGGGCATTTTTTGTATACATTAACTCCTTTATAATTAACCCTTGCAGTCCCTGACACTTTCCCTAAACGGTTCAATGTCTACAAGCTCGGCCGTGTGTGCAAACAGCCGTTAAAGACCACATGTGGGGTATAGTTTTACTCAGGAGAAATTGCTTTACAAATTTTGCGGTGCCATTTTTTTTTCCCACAAGGACTTAAGGTAGTCCTTGTGGAAAAGAAAAAAAAATAGCTAAACCTACTTTTTATTTTAAAAAATGTAGATTTTAATTTTCACGGCCTAATTCAAATAATTTCTGCAAAAATGCAGTAATTTTTAGGCTGTGTGGCACTACATGGGAGGGGGGCTGTGTGGCACTATCTACAGAGGGCACTAAATTTATTGGGGTACAAACTGGGGGCCTAAATTCTACATGGGGTCATAAACAGGGCCTAACGTCTATATGGGGCACAAAATATGGGGGTACCGTGGAATCTATGTTAATTTCATGGATTTTATAATTCACACTGCCCCATTTGCATACTGAAGGTAATTGAGTGTCTAGGGCAGGGGTAGGAAACCTTTTTTGTATGGCTTGCCAATGAAAAAACAAAACAAATCAATGATGAAGTGCCATGCAAACATCAACATCAAACTGTTACCACGTATGTATCATAAGTTCGTAACATACTCCGAATATATATAATAATATACATATAATACTATATAAGAATATGTAAGAATATATATATATATATATTTGGCAAGGACGGGGTGTCTGAGGCACAGCTAGTTCCGCTCACAGCCCAACCTGCAAGAAGCCTGTGAGGAAGGAGATGTGAGTGCTCAGTCTGTCTGTTGTACAGGGGGGTAGATGGTGCCACACAGTCCCCCTGTAGGTCAACTGATATATTAACAGCACTGGCACCGGCTACATCAGCTGCTCTTTCTTCTGTTGTATATACAGAGCTAAAGAACCCATTTAGTAACTCTGCCTTCTCTTGATCCCCTGTGACCAACTCCCCATTACCACTATCTAGGGGTCCTACATGTTCAGACCTTGGCTTTTTTGAATTTACATACTTGAAGAATTTTTTGGGATTTGTTTTACTATCATTGGCCACCTGCCTTTCATTTTATATTTTTGCGGATTTTATTACCTTTTTACAGATTTTATTAAGCTCTTTAGAATTCTAGGCCAAATGGGCAACCATCTTTTAATAGACACTTACCATCTCTCCTTGCTGACAGGTTTACATGTTTCTTGCAGGATGGGCTGTGGGCGGAGCTTCCTCCTCTGCTCTTATTTACTCCGTGTGTAACTAAGAGCAGAGGACAGAGCAGAGCCCAGTGGTGCCCCCTACATGCTGGGAGGGTGCAGCGCCCTGTGCACTCTCACAGGTCGCACACCCATAAGGCCGGCCCTGGATGTACCACATCATGTGCTGCATGACTTGTGGACGCTCTATATGTGGTGATATCCTGACTCCTTCCACTGCTTTCTGCTAATGTCCTGTAAATATAAAAACATTAATTTGAAGTCAATGGGTGCGTGAAAATCACACGCAGCACACGGAAGCACTTCCGTGTGACGCGCGTGATTCCCGCAACAGCAGTAAAAAGTATGAATGAAGTTGGGAGTTGTCCATCCCTGCTCTCCCAATGCTTGCCGTTCATGGGATTAACTGCAGTATGAGGGTATGTTCACACGAGGTCATTACGTCCGTAATTGACGGACGTATTTCGGCCGCAAGTCCTGGACAGAACACAGTGCAGGGAGCCGGGCTCCTAGCATCATAGTTATGTACGACGCTAGGAGTCCCTGCCTCTCCGTGGAACTGCTGTCCCGTACTGAAAACATGATTACAGTACGGGACAGTTGTCCGGCAGCGAGGCAGAGACTCCTAGCGTCGTATATAACTATGATGCTAGGAGCCCGGCTCCCTGCACTGTGTTCTGTCCGGGACTTGCGGCCGAAATACGTCCGTAATTGACCTCGTGTGAACAAACCCTCATACTGCAGTTAATCCCATGAACGGCAAGCATTGGGAGAGCAGGGATGGACAACTCCCAATGCTATTGGCCGTAGTGCAGGTGCACATGACCAATTGGAGGCCAGTATTGGGCCAGGCCTCCATAACCATGGCGTCGAGACGCTAACTAGCATGATACGCCAGGGGACAGCCAATCAGGGATTAGCCCTGTAACACACCCACAGTCAACATGTTGAAGAGAGGCTATGGCCAGACATAGGTAAAAGACGGCAATAGCGGCAGATGTGAGATGCCCAAGCCAAGGGTTAATCATTGGAGAAATGGGGGAATAAGGTGAAATACTATTAGGAGATAATTGCAATTGCACATATGCTTGTGTATGTAGATTTACTGCCAGAAGGGGGGAGAGGGGATATGATGGCTTGGGGGAAGGAAATCAGCAAGTTGAGTTGTTTGGATAAATAGACCAATATAACCACTTGTACCTAGATTAGTAAATAAGGCTGTTATGATGATTTATAAGATGACAGATGTATGGAAAAGTATACATACGTATACGGCACATATATGCACAACTAATTACATACATATTTATACATACATATATATACATTTTTATATATATATATATATATATATATATATATATATATACACACACATATATAAACAGATACATAAATATACATGATATAAAATATATAGAAAATATATGATAGAGAATATATTTTTCGATCGAGATACATCAGCAGAAAATTAAGTGGGTGGTGGGTAAAAAAATGGGACTTGATATAACACAGTGGATCAACACTGTTGCTCAGTGGTCCAAAGTCCTGTTTTCAGATGACAGTAAATTTTACATTTCATTTGGAAATCAAGGTCCCAGAGTCTGGAGGAAGAGTGGAGAGGCATCAATCCAAGTTGCTTGCGGTCCAGTGTGAAGTTTCCTCAGTCAGTGATGGTTTGGGGAGCCATGTCATCTGCTGGTGTTTGTCCACTGTGTTATATTAATTCCATGGTCAACGCAGCCGCCTACCGGGGAATTTTAGAGCAATTCATGCTTCCCTCTGCTGACAAGTTTTATGGGGATGCTGATTTCATTTTCCAGCCGGACTTGGCACCTGCCCACACTGCCAAAAGTACCAATACCTGGTTCAGTAACCACAGTATCACTGTGCTTGATTGGCCAGCAAACTCGCCTGAGCATCTATGGGATATTGTCAAGAGGAAGATGAGACACCAGACCCAACAATGCAGATGAGCTGAGGCCGCTATCAGAGCCACCTGGGCTTTCATAACACCTCAGCAGTGCCACAGGCCGATCGCCACCATGCTACGCCGTATTGATGTAGTAATTCATGCAAAAGGAGCCCTGACCAAGTAATGAGTGCATATACTGTACATACTTTTCAGTAGGCCAACATTTCGGTATTAAAAAGAATTTTTTAAATTGGGCTTATATAATATTCACATTTTTAGAGTAAAAGCTCACTATTTAAATACCAAATTATGTGTTGTAAGGCCCCATGCAAACGACTGAAAAAAGAATTACGGACCCATACACTTCTATTGCCCATGGACACCTTTCTGAATGTGCCGTAGAAAGGCTCCGCAAAACATAGGACATGTCCTGTTTTTGCTTTTTACGGACCGTGCTCCCATACTTTATATGGGAGCACGACCCGCATAATAATTAGAGAGTATTAAAAGTTAACTTACCTGCTTCTTCCTCCAGTCCAGCCTCCCGGGATGACGTTTCATCCCATGTGACTGCTGCAGCCAATCACAGGCCAATCACAGGCTGCAGCGGTCACATGGACTACCCTGTCATCCAGGGAGGTCGCACTGGATGTCAAGAGGGACGCGTCATCAAGACAACGGTACGTATGAACTTTTTTTACTTTCAATCTCTGTGGAAACTCTGCCCGAAAGTGCTGCCCCTTCTCTCTTTCCAGCACTGATAGAGAGAAGGGGCTGCCGATTAGTGCAGAGAAAACGGGTCCGTAAGTACGGGTGGAATACTGGCAACATGGGACCCAATGTTATTGGAAGCACCATTAAATATCCTTAACACTATGATCACATGATCAAAAAAAATGTATTCCCTTTAGGAAATAAAAGTCCTAAACCAGTGCTCCTAGACTAAACTACGAAGTGGTGGATGAGGGGCGGGGACTTCTGATTCATGCCCATTTGGCATCATTTTTCCTTGCTCCTCATCTTTACCATTAGTCCCTCCATCGCTCATTGCTTCTCCAAGCATTTTAGTCCCTCAATCGCTCATTGCTTCTCCATGCATTTTAGTCCCTCAATTATACGAGACAGGTCAACTGTCCTGCCTCTGTGTAACCCCGCTGTGGCCAACATCACAGTGCTGCTGTGTTAGGTAATTCAGCGAGGAATGATGTACGTTGCAGCCAAATATGGGCTGCCACGTAATCAATAGGGGCGGAGCCTGTCAGTGCAATCCTTTACCTGGGGAACGCGTGTCCAATCAAAAATAGCTATTCCCTGATTTAAACCAATGAAAAATCAGGTTTCAAACAAACAAACTTTCGAAAATCTATATAAGATGTTTGATATTCCAGTTATATTGGGTTTTATATTCGTTACATTATATATGTTTTATATTCGTTATATTATATGTTTTATATTCCAGTTATGTATCGTTATACACCAGTTGCAGGTATTTTATGTATATATTATATACGTTATTCTATATTTCACTTATGTTATATACATCACCACCTTATATATATTTTTTTCATTCTTAATAAAATGAATTTTTGCAGTCCTGTCACTGTATTTCTGGTCTCTACGGGTGGTGCGGCCACATGCTGGGAGTTGTGGTTTCACACAATACAGACAACGTGTCTATTTAATAGATGAGCAGCTCTGCACCTAAGGAGATACTACAACCCTCAGTGAGAGGATACATAGAGGACTACTGCACTTGGGGTAACCACTACTCTCCCTAGTAATCCTTTCCTCCGGGATTCACCGTCCAGACTGCGTCCTGCAGTGATATGACATTCACCGGCAGTGGATGGAGACACGGAGCCCGCGCTGTACCTCAAACTCCACACAAAATGTGACCCCAAAACTGAGGCGGCGGCCGCTCACCCTACTCACCCGCTTTCTGTTAGAACGCGACAGCGCAGGAAACTGGTGACGTCACGTGACATATTTGGCGTGCATGAGAAGCGGCTGCAGGACGGAGCTGAGGCGGCTGCACACAATGATGAAGGGCAGAGCCTGGGAACAAAGGTGTCAGATACAAATTCAATGCGTTTTTTTTTTTCGTAGCTAAAAATCATGAGGGTCTCATCTCTGACGTGATTATTCAGACGTAGCGGTCGTGGCGTTTTGCCGCGATTTTGCGACATATGAATGGAACAGCTACAGTACTGTACATCTGAATAAGAGGTTCTGCGGCAACTGTGTTTTATATAAGAACACGTTATACAGATGTCACTGACATCGCTGTGTGATCTGAATGCGGTATTACTGGAGGTGCTTGATTATAAATGACCAGTGATAGGGATTAGTCCTTACTGCAGGTCCCAGAAGTCATAGAATGATGTACGTCAGTGCAATCCGTTACCTGGGGAACGCGTGTCCAATCAAAAATAGCTATTCCCTGATTTTAAACCAATGAAAAATCGGGCTTCAAACAACTTTTGAACACAGACATATATATATATATATATATATATATACATACACACTATATATATATATATATATATATATATATATACACATACATATAAACACACACACACACTATATATACACTACCGTTCAAAAGTTTGGGGTTACCCAGACAATTTTGTGTTTTCCATGAAAACTCACACTTATATTTATCTAATGAGTTGCACAATGACTAGAAAATATAGTCAAGACATTGACAAGGTTAGAAGTAATGATTTTTATTTCAAATAATAATTTTCTCCTTCAAACTTTGCTTTTGTCAAAGAATGCTCCATTTGCAGCAATTACAGCATTGCAGATGTAGTGAAGTATTAGAATAGCGATTAGAGGTGCAGGCCTTCAAGTACCCTAGTACCCTAGTAAAAAAAAAGGGTGTTAAAAAAGTTTCAAGTTAAAAAAAACTAAATTGCCTTTTTTCCCCATAATAAGACTTTTATTGGAAAAAATTATAAAAAAACGTTACATAATTGGTATCGCCACGTCCGCAACGACCCAAACTATAAAATAATTATGTAATTTATCCCACACGGTGAACGCAGTAAAAAAAAATTATATGAAAAACACCAGAATCGCTGTTTTTAGGTCACATCTCCTCCCAAAAAAATGGAATAAAAAGTGATCAAAAATTCACATTTACCCCAAAATAGTACCAGTAAAAATGACAGACCGTCCCGCAAAAAAAAAAAAGAAAAACCCTGATGCAGCTTTGTCCATGCAAAAATAAAAGAGTTATGGGTCTTAGAATATGGCAACATAGAAAACATATTATTTTTTTTTTAAAAAAGTGATTTATTGTGCAAAAGCTGCAATGCATGAAAAAAACTATATAAATACACTACCTTTCAAAAGTTTGGGGTCACCCAGACAATTTTGTGTTTTCCATGAAAACTCACACTTATATTTATCAAATGAGTTGCAAAATGACTAGAAAATATAGTCAAGACATTGACAAGGTTAGAAATAATGATTTTTATTTTAAATAATAATTTTCTCCTTCAAACTTTGCTTTCGTCAAAGAATGCTCCATTTGCAGCAATTACAGCATTGCAGACCTTTGGCATTCTAGCTGTTAATTTGCTGAGGTAATCGGGAGAAATTTCACCCCATGCTTCCAGAAGGCCCTCCCACAAGTTGGATTGGCTTGATGGGCACTTCTTGCGTACCTTACGGTCAAGCTGCTCCCACAACAGCTCTATGGGGTTGAGATCTGGTGACTGCGCTGGCCACTCCATTACAGATAGAATACCAGCTGCCTGCTTCTTCCCTAAATAGTTCTTGCATCATTTTGAGGTGTGCTTTGGGTCATTGTCCTGTTGTAGGATGAAATTGGCTCCAATCAAGCGCTGTCCACAGGGTATGGCATGGCGTTGCAAAATGGAGTGATAGCCTTCCTTATTCAAAATCCCTTTTACCTTGTACAAATCTCCCACTTTACCAGCACCAAAGCAACCCCAGACCATCACATTACCTCCACCATGCTTGACAGATGGCGTCAGGCACTCTTCCAGCATCTTTTCAGTTGTTCTGCGTCTCACAAATGTTCTTCTGTGTGATCCAAACACCTCAAACTTCAATTCGTCTGTCCATAACACTTTTTTCCAATCTTCCTCTGTCCAATGTCTGTCTGCTTTTTCCCATATTAATCTTTTTCTTTTATTAGCCAGTCTCAGATATGGCTTTTTCTTTGCCACTCTGCCCTGAAGGCCAGCATCCCGGAGTAGCCTCTTCACTGTAGATGTTGACACTGGCGTTTTGCGGGTACTATTTAATGAAGCTGCCAGTTGAGGACCTGTGAGGCGTCTATTTCTCAAACTAGAGACTCTAATGTACTTGTCTTGTTGCTCAGTTGTGCAGCGGGGCCTCCCACTTCTCTTTCTACTCTGGTTAGAGCCTCTTTGTGCTGTCCTCTGAAGGGAGTAGTACACACCGTTGTAGGAAATCTTCAGTTTCCTGCCAATTTCTCGCATGGAATAGCCTTCATTTCTAAGAACAAGAATAGACTGTCGAGTTTCTCTTTTTCTAGCCATTTTGAGAGTTTAATCGAACCCACAAATGTAATGCCCTAGATTCTCAACTAGCCCAAAGGAAGGTCAGTTTTATAGCTCCTCTAAACAGCAAAACTGTTTACAGCGGTGCTAACATAATTGCACAAGGGTTTTCAAGTGTTTTCTAATCATCCATTAGCCTTCTAACACAGTTAGCAAACACAATGTACCATTAGAACACTGGAGTGATGGTTGCTGGAAATGGGCCTCTATACACCTATGTAGATATTGCATTAAAAACCAGACGTTTGCAGCTAGAATAATCATTTACCACATTAACAATGTATAGAGTGTATTTCTGATTAATTTAATGTTAGCTTCATTGAAAAAAACTGTGCTTTTCTTTCAAAAATAAGGAAATTTCTAAGTGACCCTAAACTTTTGAACGGTAGTGTATATATATATATATATATATATACATATACACACACACACACACACACACACACACACGCACACACACACTATATATACATACACATATACACACACGAGATATATATATATACTAGCTTCTATACCCGGCGTTGCTCGGGTGGTTGACTTATGGTATGGATAGAGTAAAAGCTTACTATTTAAATACCTCTCAATATGAATTTAATTGCTAGAGTGTAAATAATGTTATTGGAATGCATTTTCCAGTATTGACCACACGATGGCGATGCTGCTCAGCGTATCACTAGGCTGCCTGCATTACATTCACTTTAGTGAGATTTCTCAGCATTGACCACACGATGGCGCTGCTGCTTAGGCGTATTACGATCGGCCTTCAAACAAACTTTCTAATATATATATATATATATATATATATATATATATATATATATACACACAAAATATATATGCACACACTATATATATAAATATATATACACAAATGTACACATCACACAGACTATATATATATAAATTACACACACACTAATATATATATATATATATATATATATATATATATATATATATATATATACACACACACTATATATATATATATACATACATATATACAAGAGACGAGATCTACCAGTCTCTAGACATTTTGTAGACTGTAGACATAATGTATCCCAAATGCGCTTTAAAATTATTGATTCAGTATCCCTAAACAGACGAGGAGGTGATAGAGAGCTGGCCCTCAAACGTAAAGAACTTGAGTGGATTTTTACTCTTGAAACCATGTCCCCAAAGGGACTTAATGTAGAATATACATATTTCCCACATATCTGAAAGCTCATGTATATATGACATGATCTATTATGAGTCTGATATATTTATATACGATCCATTCTTTTGAGTGTAGCTGGGATCTTTTTGACATTATTTTTAAATTTATATAAATACAGATGTATTTTTATGTATACTCATTTTTACATATTTTCTCACTTTATATAAAATATTTTTTCTATTCACAGATACCAACTTATATGAAGGGATGTACATCATGGGAGCAGAGGTCACGTTTCCTAATCAATTTTTGTTCCAAGGATTATATACAGATTTTCTTTGATGTAAATCAGAAACTTTCTATGTGTATTACATGCTCTCTGTGGAAATCATGTGGAATAAATTATAATCAATATCTGAAATAAACCATTACTTTTCTATTTATGTCTATAACATGGTCCTTAATTCAAAAAGACATGAGTGGGTGGTTGAGACTATGTTGTCTCTGTGAGATACGGCCACCTATTTGTAGGTATAGCCATTCTCTCCATTTATGTTGTGGTCCGTGGCCATTCCCTTTAGACTACATAAATGAGTCTTTTTGTTATAGACATTTAAATATATCCCCCATATATATATATATCCAATATGGGCTATCTACATATAAAAAAACTATAGATTGCTGGTTATATACTCTTTTGAGTTCTTTTCCATATTGATGTTAACATACGTCGAGACAGAGTTCACTATCTGCGCATGCGCGGCTATACTGCGCTTCAGATATGCGTTCCACATGACGCATTTTCGGCAGTTCGCCATTTTGCGCATGCGCACTATCGACCGCGGGACGCCATGGTTTATTCCATGCATCACCGAGAGCTGACACTGTAAGTTTTATGATATAATATTACTTCTTTTCCACTATAATTGCGTTGGAACATTCCCTCTGCTCCCCCCCCCCCCCCTTCATTATGAGCTGGTGCTTTTGATTAGGGTAATTATAATACTACCTTATTTTCCCTGCATTATTTTTCATATATTATGAGATGTTGTTTCTTAAACACATTTATTGGACACACATATTGGTATGTATCTACTTGTGTATAACTATATGTTGTATATTAATGGATTTTTTACATATACTGTATATTATTAATTGCACTGTTGAATGTACATTCTTTGTATCCTTATTTATATGTGGCACTATGCACTGTTGTAATTAGCTTGAGAAAGGTTCAGGTGTGAACCGAAACGTCGCTCATTCTTTCCACCTGGTGGTGAATAAACCAACATCTCCCCAACATTGAAGTCCTGGTGCCGTTACTTGCTCTTTATTCCTGCTATATATATATATATATATATATATATATATATATATATATATATATATATATATACACACACAAACACTAATATATATACATATATATATATATATATATATATATATATACATATATATATATATATATATATATATATATATATATACAGGGTGGGCCATTTATATGGATACACCTAAATAAAATGGGAATGGTTGGTGATATTAACTTCCTGTTTGTGGCACATTAGTATATGGGAGGGGGGAAACTTTTCAAGCTGGGTGTTAACCATGGCGGCCATTTTGAAGTCGGCCATTTTGTATCCAACTTTAGTTTTTTCAATGGGAAGAGGGTCATGTGACACACCAAACTTATCGAGAATTTCACAAGAAAAACAATGGTGTACTTGGTTTTAACGTTACTTTATTCTTTCATGAGTTATTTACAAGTTTCTGACCACTTATAAAATGTGTTCAATGTGCTGCCCATTGTGTTGGATTGTCAATGCAACCCTCTTCTCCCACTCTTCACACACTGATAGCAACACCGCAGAATAAATACTAGCACAGGCTTCCAGTATCCGTAGTTTCAGTTGCTGCACATCTCGTATCTTCACAGCATAGACAATTGCCTTCAGATGACCCCAAAGATAAAAGTCTAAGGGGGTCAGATCGGGAGGCATTTCTTCTGCGGTGTTGCTATCAGTGTGTGAAGAGTGGGAGAAGAGGGTTGCATTGACAACTGAAGAAGGCAACTGAAGAAGGTCCACCAGGTCTCTACGGATGAAATTAGCAGCTGATCCATAGTCCAGATACGCAAAGACCTGATACCACTGGTATGAACAATTTGGAAGGAAGTCCTTTTTTACCCAGGGTTGTCACTCCTAGCAACCCTAGGCTTTGGGGCTTTTGGGGGCACAGGCACACAAGATGGCCACCGAGGCCGCAATAAAGACGAAGTCCCGAAGTGCGTCTGCGTTGTCTCTCCTGGGTGGATAGCTTACCCCGGTCAATCATCACAGACTCCTTAGGAGGATCGACATCTGAGGACTGCAGGGCCTGCTACAAAGTAGGTACCAGACTAGGAGGGTCTCTCTCCTGACGAACCTCTTGGAGGCGTCCTCGGATCCACATATTAATCCGGGCGGACATAAGGATGAGGTCATCTAGGGTAGATGGCAGGTCTCGAGCGGCAAGTTCGTCCTTAATTTTAGGGGACAGTCCATGCCAGAATGCAGCTACCAGGGCCTCATTGTTCCATAACATTTCTCCTGCCAGGGTGCAGAAGTGGATGGCGTACTCACTCATGGAGGTGTCTCCATGGCGTCGTTTAATCAAGGCAGCCGCTGCAGATGAGACCTGTCCAGGCTCCTCAAACACCATTCGAAAAGTTCGGAGAAAGGCTTGGAAGTCACGGGTTTCTGGTCCTTGTCTCTCCCAGATAGGGTTCGCTCCCATGCAAGAGCCTTGCCAGTGAGGAGAGAGATGATGAAAGCGACCCTTTCTCCGTCAGATGAAAATGTCCTAGAATACAGGCTGAAATGGGTCTGACACTGGTTCAAAAATCCATGACAGGAACCTGCATCTCCATCATAGCGGTCCGGAAGAGGCAAAGAAAAACGCGGGTCGACACTGCCAGGAGGTGTAGCCTGAGGATCAACACTACCAGGAGGTGTAGCAGGAGCAATCGCAGCTCTTGCTTCCTGCTGACGTACGAGAATGTTCAAAGCTTGGAGGAGTTGGTCCTGTTGAGACTGGAGGTCCAGCAAATCCGCCCGCATCTCCTGTGACGTCGTCATGGTCTTGGATCGAATAGCAGGGTCCATGGCCTGAGCTTACTGTCACGTTGCGTTCGTGGACCCACTGGGCCATACCGTCTTGGCGGTAAGGCAGCTGGCCAAAGGACGCAGGTCAAAGTCTATAGTTCGTATAGGTACCTGTGGCAACTCGGACAGTAGCAAGGCAGGCTAGGCAGGAACTTGGCAGCAGGTGGAAGTCAGGCGTGGAGAAGTAGGACAGGCGTGGAATACAGCACAGCTACAGCTCAGCATGGCACTAGATAAGGATACAGGTATAGGATGCAGGAACAGAAACACTGAGAGCAGGAAACACTAGGGGGCCATATGCAAGACAGACTAGGAAGACGCAACAAAGCTCAGGCAAAGAACTAGGGGGCTGGACCCCTCTTATAGTCCAGAGTACTCACGGGTCAAGGGTCATGAACGAAGTCCGGTGCGTGCGCTGCCCCTTTAAGAGCGGGCACGAGCGTGCGCGCGCGCACCCTACGGGATCCGGCTGTGGTGAGTAGACGTGAGTGCTGGCTTCTCCTGAGGAGGAGGATGGGGCCAGCGCTTGCCAACTTGTGGCTGCAGCGGTCAGGGAGAGAACGGAGCTGACAGCCCGCAGCCACGGACATTACAATATGCACACACACTCTATATATATATATATATATATATATATATATATATACACACACACACTGTCACGTTGGGTGCGTGGACCCACTGGGCCATACCGCCTTGACGGTATGGTAGCTGGCCAACAGGGCTCAGGTCACAGTCTATAGTTCGTATAGTGCACCTGTGGCAGCTCGGACAGTAGCAAGGCAGGCTCGGCTGGGACTAGGCAGCAGGTAGACGTCAGGCGTGGAGTAGCAGGACAGGCGTGGAATACAGCACAGCATGACTACAGCACAGCATGGCATTTGACCAGGATAGCACGGGATACAGGATACAGGTACAGGGAACACTGGGAACTGGAAAACACTAGGAGACCATTTGCATAGACAAACTTGAAATACAACAAACAACACTCAGGCATAGAAAGTAAGTGGCTGGCCCCTTCTTATAGTCCAGGGTACTCATGGGCTAATTTTACATTAAAGTCTGGTGCGCGTGCTGCCCCCTTAAGAGGCCGAGGTAAGCGGAAGTTTAGAAATAATGATTTTTATTTGAAATAATAATTTTCTCCTTCAAACTTTGCTTTCGTCAAATAATGCTCCATTTGCAGCAATTACAGCATTGCAGACCTTTGGCATTCTAGCTGTTAAAGAGGCTCTGTAACCAGACTATAAGTGCCCTTTCTCCTACATAATCTGATCGGCGCGGTCTGGATGTAGATAACAGCAGTGGTTTTTATTTTGAAAAACGATCATTTTTGAGCAAGTTATGAGCAATTTTAGATTTTACTTTTGACCAAGTGGGTGTTGTAAAGAAGTGTATGAGGCTGACCAATCAGTGACTAATCAGCCTCATACACTTCTCATTGTTCCAGCCCAGCATGATCCACAGCACAGTGTGATTATGCAGTGAAAGAAACTGGAACAATGAGAAGTGTATGAAGCTGATTAGTCACTTCTTTACAACACCCACTTGGTCAAAAGTAAAAACACGCCCAGTTGGTCTTTAAAAAACTCATTAGCATAAATCTAAAATTGCTCATAACTTGCTCAAAAATGATCGTTTTTCTAAATAAAAACCACTGCTGTTATCTACATTACAGCACCGATCAGACTATGTAGGAGCTAGGGCACTTATAATCTGGTGACAGAGCCTCTTTAACCCCTAGGCGCACCACGATGCAACTGAACGTCCTGGTGTCCAGTGTCTTAGCGCACAAAGACGTACAGTTACTGCGCGATTCCCAGTGCACACTTTCGGCGACAGTGTGCACAGCGAACCGGGAGGCCAGCTGTCCCAACAGCTGACACACCACTGTTGCCGATCAGCGGCTCATTTCCGCTGATTTTGCCAATTAACCCCTTAAATGCGGCGATCGATTGCAATTGCCGCATTTTAGGGGTTTCTAGCACATCGGCAGTCAAATCGTGAGGTTTGCAGATAGCTAGCATGGCGACCGGAGGCCAAGTAATGGCCTCCGTGTCTGCCATGTACGGAAGCCTATCAGGACCAGCGTCCTGATAGGAGACAGGAAGTCACTGTGTTGTTCCAGATGCACACTGTCGGTAACAGTGTCAATGACAGTGTGCATCGGGAACTGGGAGGTCAGCTGTCCATGACAGCTGACATTCCACAGTTGCTGATCTGCGGCTCATCACTGCTGATTTTGGCAATTAACCCCTTAAACGCGGCTCTTGATTGCGATCGCCGCATTTAGGGGGTTTGTAGCACGTCAGCAGCCGCCAAGCAATTGTGGAAGCCTACGAGGACCAGCCTCTAGCTGACTGACTATTGACTGTGATGTCACACTGACAGTTGGAATACGTTACACTAACTACCTAGGTAGTGTAATGTATTCTAGCAGCGGTCAGAGCTGCAGGTAAAAAAGAAAGTGTAAAAAGTAAAAAAAAAATGTAAAAGTGTCAAATTAAAAGATTTTTTTTTCCTACAATAAGTCTCTTATTATAGGAAAAAAATGTAAACGTTAAATAATAGTACACATATTTGGTATCACCGCGTTCGTAACGACCCAAACTATAAAACTATAATGTTATTTTTCCGGTACAGTGAATACTGCCAAAAAAATGAAAGAAAAACTATACCAGAATCACTATTTTTTGGTCACCATCCCTCCCAAAATATAGAATAAAAAGTGATCAAATAGTCATATGTACCCCAAAATAGTATAAATAAAAACTACAACCCGTCCCGCAAAGAACAAGCCCTTACACCGCTTTTTTGACAGAAAAATAAAAGTTATGGCTCTCAGAATATGGTGCCACAGAAAAATAATTATTTTATAAACAAGTAATTTTATTGTGCAAACGTTGCAAAACATAAAAAAACCTATATACATATGGTATCGCTGTAAGCGTACCGACCCGCAGAATAAAGTAAAACTGTAATTTTTAGAGCATAATGAACGCTGTAAGAAATACAGGATTAAAAACGCCAAAATCACTGTTTTTTGGTCACCTTAGCTCTAAATAAAATGTAATAAAAAGTGATCAAAAAGTTGTATGTAAAAAAATGGTACTAATAAAAACTACAGCTTATCCCACCAAAAATAAGCCCCCACACTGCTCAATCGATCCAAAACTAAAAACTTTATGGCTCTCAGAATGTGTTGATACAAAACAATTATGTTTTTTTAGCAAATAGTTTTTTCTTTGTAAAAGTAGTAAAATATACAAAAAACTATATTCATTTGGTATTACCATAATCGCATTGACCCGCAGAATAAAGTTAAGTTGTCATTTTTACCGCACGGTGAATGCGGTAAAAACTAAACCCAAGAAACTATTGCGGAATCACAGTTTTTTTTCCAATTTTACCCCGAAAATAATTTTATTTTCAGTTTCCCAGTACATTATAGGGTGCTTTAAATGGTGTCAATATCATTTACAACTCTTCCCGCAAAAAAATAAGCCCTCACACCGCTATATTGATGAAAAAATAAAAAAGTTATGGCGTTTGGAAAGTGGGAAGTGAAAAACTAAAATGGAAAAGCAAAAAAGGATCACTCCTGCAAAGGTTAATTAATTTCTATTTAAAAAAAATAATTATTATTATTACCACATGTGGGGTATTGTCATACTCAGTTGAGATTGCGTTACACATTTTGGGCGGCTTTTTCTTCTTTATCCCTTGTGAAAAGGAAAAAATTCAACATTCAAAATTGTTGATATTCATTTTCACGGCCTAATTCCACTAAATTCTGCAAAAAAACCTGTGTCGTCTAAATGCTCACTATACCCCTATAAAAATTCCTTGAGGGGTGTAGTTTCCCAAATGGGGTCACTTTTGGGGTGTTTCCACTGTTTTGGGCCCTTCAGGGCGTTGCAAATGCGACATGACACTGAAAACCAATCCAGCAAAATCTGCGCTCCAAAATCCAAATGACACTCCCCTTCTGAGCCCTGCTGTGGGTCCAAACAGCAGTTTATTACCACATATGGGGCATTTACGTAATCGGAAAAAGATGCTTTACAAATGTTGGGGTGCATTTTCTTCTTTATTTTATTTTAATTTTCCCAGACTAACTCCAATAAATATAGCAAAATACCTGTGGGGTCAAAATGCTAACCATACCCCTAGATAAATTCCTTGAGGTGTGTAGTTTCCAAAATGGGTTCACTTTTGGGGAAGTTCCACAGTTTTGGCACCACAAGACCACTTCAAACCTGACATGGTGCCTAAAGTATAATCTAAAAAAAAGCAGACCCCAAAATCCACTAGGTGCTCCTTTATTTCTGAGGCCTGTGTTTTTCGGTCCATTACCATAATAGGGCCACATGTGGGATATTTATAAAAACTTCAGAATCTGGGCAATAAATATAGATTGTGTTTCTCTGTTAAAATCTTCAATGGGTTAAGCAGAGGTCCCCTCTCCCGGTCCTGGTCTCCTATTTTCATCTCCTGCTACGTAGGTGTAGGTATATTATATTATATTGCCTTGCATGTTATGTATACTTAGGACTGCACTTTACATATACTTTTTATACTGTACTTATGTGTCCATCTGTGCAGGGCGTACCATGCCTAGCACCAGCTCAGTAATATATATGTATGCACTTTAGCCATTTATAGGAGGTATTGGACCATTTTACATCTGGGGGGCCACTCTGCTTTCATGTTCGGATTCCGTTTCTTTTCGAGGGTCTATGGTATTTTATTATGTATAACTGTTATATGTTGTTTTTTCTGTGTGTCTAATTGACTTTAATAAAGACTGTTTATATTTTTTCAAATACCTGGTCGTGACTTGTTCTTTTTTCTGGTTCTGTTTTACAAGTAGATACATTTAAAATTTTAAAAAAATTCAAATTTTGGCAAATTTTCTCAAAATTTTGGTGTTTTTCACTAATAAATATTGAATTTATCGACCAAATTTTTCCACTATCATAAAGTACAATATGTCACGAGAAAACATTCTCAGAATCGCTTGGGTAGGTAAAAGCATTCCCAAGTTATTACCACATAAAATGACACATGTCAGATTTGAAAAAATTGGCTGTGCCATAAGGCCAAAACTGGCTGCGTCATAAAGGGGTTAAAACACATATCACTTATCTTACACCAGAATTTTGCACAATAAAAACACCATTAACTACCTGGATCCTACCTGCTACACTTTGCTTCTTCTTTCAGCACAATATCTGGGTTACCAGGCAGGGACATATTTACATCACAGGCAGGGTTTACAACTGTGTCGGATCATTCCGTTGTCCTGCTCCATCAGAGAGGCAGAACAAGGAATTACCAGAAGCAACGGTTCCATTGCACCACGGACACCACTGGCGGCCGACAGAACCCATTGACGTTAATGGTTTCCATCTGTATTCTGTAATGGTGTCTGTGGTTTTACCGGAAATAATAGCGCAGCATGCTGTGCTATTGTTTTCAGTAATGTCGGGCGGATCTGCTACGGAGGCTCCTAACCGCCTCCAATGCATATGTGAACTGTCAAAAGCATTATGACAGCAAAAATCCTCATTTACTCAATTTGCTCCACTTTTTGCTACAATATTATATAGAAATAATAATCCCATACAATACCAACATAATAACAAACACATAATAACTGTCAATGTGCAAATAATACCTATACAGTGCCTAAAAATAGTGTAATACAGCATCTATATAATAATGTCTAAAAGCAAGTAATGCTGAACTAATACCTACAGTACTCAAATAATACCTACATACAGAGTCCAAATAATATCACCATGCCATGTGTAAATAATACCCCCATACAGTGCTCCTAAGGCCTCATGCACACAGGATAGGATAGGACATGTTCTAGCTTTTACGGTACAGTTTTACGGCACGGACACTTATCCGTAACGATATGGAAAGGTGTCCATGGCCAATAAAACTGAATTGGTCTGTAATTGCGGACCGTTTTACGGTCCGCAATTCCGGAGATTTTTGCCGGTCGTGTGCATGGGGCCTAACAGAACATAAAATACACTAAGAACTTCTTTTAATTACACGCACAGGACAACACGGTACTATACGCTCTCTCTTACGACCCATCCTCCAGCACTGCCATCTCCTGTTGTAGCCCTACACCTGACTTTTTTTTTTAATTATTGCTTTCAAAAACGTACAAATATGAACCCAACTCCACCCCACTGACCTGTGACCCAGTGTTTTTCCATAAACTCACATATGCAAACGTTTCCCTTCCAACACCCTCAATCTATAAATATATTCCTCATACAATACAATCTAATTTATCGGCGGTCTTCATTTATAGACAGATGGACCTCTGACTCCACCTGACATGTTATTATGACTGTATTCCACACTATTGTATTGTTGCTTAGCCTAAGTGCTGTATACTTTATATCAAAAACAGCCTTTCCCAAAACTTTTAATTTGGGGTGGTTTTCCTGATTTCTTCTTAGGGCATGTTCAGACTAATCTGATTTGCTACGGAATTCCTTTGTGGCCAGGTAGTGGCAAATTTCCGCAAAGTCTGATCATGTCTTTATGGGGTCTGATCTGTTCTTTGGTGATCTGTGTAGAACCGTGTGACATAATACGGACCTTAAACTGCACTCACAGACAGAATTCATATCTATTACATTCAGTGACTAACAGGTGACTTTTTTTTTTTTGAGGCATTCTCTTTACTTTTCTTCTTCATCCAGTCCGTGCCGCTGTGACGTTGTCTCCTGATGACTGCAGAGTTTGCTGTCTAGATATCTTTGACCCAGCACTTCTGCAAAATAAATTTTTTGCTAAGCATGTCACATACCCTCACATGTCTCACACACAGATGGTAAATACACTTCACCACATAAGCACTAGATACACCCACACTACTTACAACACATCACTAAACAAGTGTCCCACAGCTTCCCATGTACCTCCAGTGTCCCTAGACTGCCGCTCATACCCCTGTCTCCAGACTACTCACCATGGACCACCCTGCTCAACCACTGCTCCCCATATACCCCCTCCTCACACACTGCTCCCCATCTACACCCCCCTCCTCACATACTGCTGCACATGTACCCCCCTCCTCATACACTGCTCCCCATGTACCCCCCTCCTCACAAACTGCTTCCATGTACCCCCTCCTCATACACTACTCCTCATGTACCCCCTCTCACGCTGCTCCCTGTTTACCCTCTCCTCACACGCTGCTCCCATGTACCTCCTCCTCCCACGTTGCTCTCCATGTACCCCCTCCTTACATACACAATCCAACTATTCCATTGGAAACCCAAGCCACTCTCCGTTCTGTCTTACTACAGCCCTCCGATGAGCCCAGTAGATAAAAGAGTGACCGACGATTTACGCCACAGCCGGAGAGGAGCCTGTGAACAAAAGCAAAGCCACCACCGCCAGCAAACATAATGCCACCACAATCACACAACCTACTCCACTAAACCACAGGAGTCCACACCCGTCCAGGATGAACATAATGTTTGTACGCCCCGGACTTCTATCTGACCACTCGTTTTTTACCCCTAGCACTCCAAGCCCGAGGCGAGCAGCTTCAGTAGCCACCCCTACCCTAAATTAATGTGTACGAAATTCTGTTTCCTTGCCTCCCAATCTACCAATACCTTTCCTGAGTATCGCTAAAAATTGGTAATGCAAAAGAAGGGCACCATCCTCATGGACGACCAGCCTACCCGGAAGCAGCCCCATGGGACCGTAGGAAGCCCTCAAAATTGGCCACATGGCAGATCCCGGAATCAGAAATGGCCGACAGCACCACCGCCACCCGTTTGTGGAGTTGATCAGTTTTTGACCACCGTAACTCTATTCTGACGACCCCCTCACCCCTAGACACGTCCTCCATCCGTATACCCCAGGGCGGGTCCTACTGTCGCTCACCAACTCCCCTACCCGAAAAGGCCCCAAAAAAGGCCCATGAAAAAACTACCAAAAACAGCCCCACCTCATACCCTGACAGACACATTCCATTCAAGCCCGTAATCAAACTGCCCAAGAGATCCACCGTAATCGGCCGCCTGGTGTTCACTGACTTCTTTTGGCGCTTCAACCCCTTCAGGGCCTGCCGTATTCGAAATCCTTTGGTTACGTCATCCCATCCCACCAATTTAAAGTGGAAGGCCAGGGTGACATATTCCGTTCCACACCAGGTGCCGACACCCCCAATTCGACCAAGTGCACCACAAAAGCCTCAAAAGCATCCACGAGAGACTCCGGCCGCCCTTCTGAACTCCAAAATTCCTTTCGCCAAGTCATAAATGTACCCCAGGCCTTGACATAAAATTTCCAAGTAGAAGGCGCCAAAGTAGGCCCCCTGGCCAGCCTCCCGAACCAAATCAACGGCCCGATCAAAGGACGCATATGACACTGAACATAGTTCCCTATCTATATCATGATTGACCGAAGCCCCTCTAGGGAAGGAAAGATGATGTATCATCCTAAACTTCCCTGGTTCCTTCTTTTGAACCACCCCCAAAGGGGAAACCCTCAAATCCACCAAAGGAGGGCATAAAAAGGGGCCCGCCATCCGACCCAAAGCCACTTCCACACTCAGTTTGGCTCTGGTCACATCCGGTAATTGAACCGCCGTTTTGAGATTACCCAAACTATCCGAATCCACCCGCCCCCCACTACCAGGAATCCGAAAACCCACCGAAAACCCGTCCTGCAATAACGTCGCATACTGTCTGTTACCGTACCGGCCTAACCACGGCAGCATCGCGCCGAGGTTCACCGAAGTCCTCCCCTATTACAAACTCCCCCGGACATTTCACAGAGCGCTTAAAACATCTGGAAAAGGGGTGCGAACCCCCACACCCAGAGCATTCGTGTCGGAATTTACACGACACCCCATCTTTACATTGGCCGTCGTTAAACGGCCAACAAACTCCTTTCTTGTTAACCGTCGCTTGGCCGGATGACTGTCCTCCGGCCCCGGGCTGAATGGGGGACGCACGCTGAGTCATCATCAACCGCATCCACAACAGCAGGTCCAATTGGTCCCACCTCATGGATGGGCAAGACGCCAAACGTTGACGAAATTGTTCGTCATACCGCTACCACGCCAACCCCCCATAAGTGGTACAAGCATCCCAGATACCATCCACGTAGCAAAACAAGGATGTGTACCTATTAGGGAATTTTGACCCCCCCCCACACACTCGTAAATACACAAAAAGCCCGCAACTAATTCCCAAAAGTTTTTGGAATCTTCCGGTATCGACGTTTACATTCCTCCTCCTCCCTTTTCTTCTGCTTCTCTGCCCCAGTCAGTTTCCTTTGCTTCCAGGTACTCGTCCAATGGCAATAGCGAGAAAAGTTCCACGTACTCCCCTTTTTCAAACTTCTCCTGGACCTCAGACTTCAGATGAGCCCCCAAAGGACCTGAGAATGCCAAATAACAACCCCTCTGGGCCACATCTGCCACGGGACCCACCCCCAAGACCGTGGTGTCCAAAGCCCCCACTAAAGAAGATTCCCCAACCTGAGACATGCACTCCTCCTGATCTGCCCCGCTACTCACCGCGGAAAAAAACACCGACCCCGGGACCGACCTCCATGCCCCCACCACCCCAGGAGCAACCGCCGGATCTGTGCGGACACTCTGAGACGATAGCAAATCCTGCACTTCACTTAACACCTTAACCAAGTCCCCAGATGCCCCACAGCACTCACCTACACCTCCTGAGGACTGACCCCCTGATCCCCCGGTGTTTTCCGACATCTGAAGATCCGTCTGCCTCTCCAAGATCCATTGACCCGGGTCGCCACGACTCTCCCCAGCGGTGTCCATCCACGCTAAGCGACCACCCTGCGGCACAGGTGATAAGGTCTCCCGACCATACACCGAAGACCTCCTCCTCGATTCCACTCCATCAGCATGCTCCGGACGGCGCCGAAGAGTCGATCCTCCAGAGCTGCGCCTATTCGACCCACCCGTGAAACTACTCCCTACTGACCATCCTCGTCCTCGACCTCCGGTATCTTTCCTCAGTCGCCGATTGGCTCGCCGGTCTTGTCCCCACCTCCATCCTACGGGCAAATGAGAGTACATCAGACAACTGATCGTCCTGTGCTCGGCGACTCCTCAAAGCCGCTAGCCCCCTGGTAGGGGCCCCGGCTGTAGCTTCAGGAGCCCACCCATCCTTGGGCTTCTCTACCGAAGCTGATGCAGTTACTTCAGGTGGCCGATTGCCACCCCCACCAGTCACTCCATCACACGCAGCCAGGCTACCCAGAGACGCCGGACCGGGCACTCCCCGACAGTCACAGCAACCACTTGCCTTTCTCTGATGAGCGACGTGCCACTCCTCACAGGACCCTGTCCGGATGCCGGCCTTGACTCCGGCTCACTGCCTGCCGTTCTGCGTCTCCGCCCGTCAGCCTGCCGTTCTGGGCTCCCACTCCTGTGCCTCCTGGTAGGCCTCACGGGGCTGGGGCTCAAACTAACAGACTGCCTGGAAATCCTCACCGGCCGCCCGGAATCCACCGCTGCAGACCTCATCCCGGACACCTGCGCGGCCAGCCAGGAAGGCCGACTATCCTCCGCCAACGCCCGCACACACGCCATCAATTCCTCTACAGACATCCTCACAGCACGGTAAACACTCCTTCACCTTCCCTTTGTCCGGCGCTTCTGCTGGACTCCACCTCTTGGCGCATGCGCAGCGTCTCCCCACCAGGTCAAGCTGCTCCTCCCTCTATGTGCCGCGGCTCTGTAGCTCCCATTAGAGACAATGCAGTTACACACAAATCATGCTAAGTTTGCAGCAGTTTTGAAGTAAACATGCAAAAATATAAAAAAATATGCTTGGGTGTGCCCCATGAGCCAATCAGAGACTGGGACCTGGAGCAGGTGCTCCTGGAGCACCAATGATAATCTGGCCCTGCAGGAGACACAGGTGCCTGTTAACCACATGACGTAATAGTCTGTCAGTTTGCGGTAACAGGACGCATGCAGAAAACTTATGCTGGGGTGAATGAGGTGTTTTCCGACCATGAAAAAGGTTATATGGTCGTGAGTTACATAAACAGCGTAACTCGCTGAGCTACACTGTTTCCATAAGTCTCATAGAACTTAATGGTAGTTAGGCATGCTACGCTGCTCCTGTAACTGCCATTCACTACTATTGAAGTTACGGAAACAGCGTAGCTCAGCGAGTTACACTGTTTATGGAACTCACGACCATATAACCTTTTTCATGGTCGGAAAACACCTCATTCAGCCACAACACACAGCGGCTAAACAGGGTTTAGGGGGCCCCATTCTAGAGATAAGTGGGGCCCCATTCTAGAGAGGTGGGACCCGCATCTATCTGACATTTATGACATATCCTATGGATATGTCATAAATGTCCTTCATGGGAAAACCCCTTTAAGGCTCTTTTACACTGGGCAATTATCGTGCAGACAAGTGTTCATATAACGCGTTGCCGATAATTGCCCTGTGTAAACAGGGCAGTGATCAGCAGATGGACAAGCAAATGCACGATCATCTGCTGGTGGTATCCATTTAAAAAACGAAAAGATTATCGTTGTCGGCAGCACATCTCCCTGTGTAAACAGGGAGCCACGCTGCCGACATGATAATAATGGATAGGGACGAGCGATCGGAGTAACCACCGTTCGTCCCCATCCATAGCTCCGTGTGACAGGAGCAAGCGAGCGCCGATCAATGATGTCTCATTGATCGGCACTCCCTGCACCGGCCTATTGTCAGCCAGTGTAAAAGGCCCTTTATTGTTCATGGTCAGAATTTTTTTTATCTCATTCCCTAACCTGCTCTTGGAATTGGCTAAGTTCAGTGAGGTATCAAATTTTAAAATTATCTTCCAAAAAGCTAAGGACCTAAATATTTTTTTTTCTCTTCCTTGTCCTATTTACTACTTTAGTCTCATCTTTCTCATCTCGCTAGGCCGAATCAACACTGAAATATTTAAGGGTTTGGATCCCACAAGACCTCTTCTCTACCTTTAAACAGAATCATCTGACCCTTTTACACACATCAGAGAAGACCTGCACAGCTAATCTAAAGTGTCGGTGCCACTTGAAAAGTTTCTTCAATCCGTATAACATTAAAATTAAATCAACGGTACTCCTTAATTTGCAGTGAGTATATCTTGTTTTGTGTTTTTTTTACACCAAGCAAATTCTGTGAGTTTTAATATCCAAATTACAAATACTAGTATATGCCATTTCTTACTGCAGCGATTGCTGTATATGCTACTGTCGTGAAAGTCAATGGCTCAAAATATATTAGACTGACATTTAGACGAGTGTTCCATTAGACATTCACGCCAGGCACTTTATCCAGCATCCTAATCAGTAGATTTCAGACCGATATATATCGAGAGAGGTAAAATAACACACAGACGCTGCTCGTATGCTCAAAAATACTCCTCTGGGGGTTTATTGCCTAACTCAATTATAATAACATCATTCAGAAGGGCTGTAGGCTTGAGGTTAACCAATCAGAGGCAATGTGACAATATTTCTTATTCAGCCAAATACAGACATACGATACATTCCAGATACA
The DNA here is from genome assembly GCF_050947455.1 of Rhinoderma darwinii. Taxonomy (NCBI): domain Eukaryota; kingdom Metazoa; phylum Chordata; class Amphibia; order Anura; family Rhinodermatidae; genus Rhinoderma; species Rhinoderma darwinii. The sequence continues at coordinate 88,960,211 of NC_134692.1, read as the reverse complement.
TCATTATAATTCTTCACACATCAGGTTTGTAGGTGCCTTATCTCTCTTGGCAAGAATATTCCTGTAAGATGGTGGAGGCATTCCCACAAGCATATTTGCCGCCCTCCCATCTCACTCCCTGTCCCTTCTCTACAAGCTTCGTATGGGAACCAAGGTCAAAGATAACTAACTTTAATAACATACGAAATCAACATTAATATACTTGTCTTAAAGGAACAATGACTTTCTTATTCACTACAAAAAGAACCAAGATAGGAACTCCAGACAAGATGGCCACTGCACGAAATAAATAATTTAAACATTATTTTAATCACTTTCACATCATGTAAACAATACAAAATGGAGAATACATATCTTAGTTATTTGGCATCCTGTTTGATAATTCATAATGTAATTTAATACAGAGAATATAAGCAAATAAACCATCCTTCACACTACTGTGAGAGAAAGTAACTAACCATTTTGTCTGATTGTTCAGTCTTACATTCTAACTTCAATGTCAAATCGATGCTTAAAAAAATGTTTTGCTGTGTTTAGAGAAAATTCTACTGAATACCCCATAATGACTCGTAAACAGGAGGCCTCAAGACTTACAGATCACACCGTTCTGTCCACACCCTTCTATAACAAGAAAACAAGAACATAAAAAGATACAGAGATGAATATGTGCAATAAATGTCATCCTGGTGGAGTTAGTTATGGATGGGTTGATTTCTGCAATTGTTCAGTCTAATGCTCTATAAACCCTCTCCTATTCTGTGGAGAGAAGTATGCCATTATAGCTACATGCACGGTTACACGTATGTCACCTTTCTGTAACCCTCTGCTTAAGCAATAAATATATATTAATTTGTCCAACTGTTTCATCTTGATTTATCCACAACAATTATGGTGCCAAAAGCAGGGAACCGAAAGCGCCTGGAACGGAACCAGAACAGGAGACCGAACTGGCGCCATCAATCCGGTGAGAAACCTTTTTCTCATTCGCTCTCCCTCCGCTGGTCCCCAGTCCCTCTGTTCTCTGTCATGAGTACAATTCCCAAGAACCAGAAACAGTTGTTAAATATACTAACCTCTGTTGATATGTATGTGTGAATGGGGATGATGGGGCACACAACATCAGAGTGAAAGAGGTCCTTTACAGCGATTGTAACTGCCTCAAGACGCACCTCTACAGAGTAAGAATAGTTGGGACAGTGAAGTAATAAGTAAGAGGACCTCAGACACGAGTGTTTTTCTATTTTTCTGAGTTTGTCAAGTAAATTGTTATTAATCACTGCCTGAGCAGCAGAAGGACAAAAGTGAAATAGTAGGTTACAGGGTTATTCCCAAGTTGAGTCAAATTTTCTTTTTTAGACATTCTAAGCTGAAATTCAATAAAAAATCATTTGCTATTAAAAAAAAAAATAACTCATTCCCTAAGTACCTTTTTTTTAAACTTGATAACTCAGCTAGTGCTGGTTATCTTTTATAAAAAGGGTCATGAGCGGCTCGATGTCAATCAAGCCGCTCTGCAGTGTGCGCGCTCCCGACGTTGCTAGATACTGTAGTTCTAGCTGCATCGGGAGTATGTTTGTCTCAACCAGGCATGGTAAGCTTGGTTGAGACGAACACACCGTGAATTTCAACAGCACGTAACCCTTCTCTGCAACACTCTTCACCCTGTTGCGGCAAGCCACTTCTCCCCCTCTAGCTAAGCTGCCCCCCATGTAATATGTTTAGTCGCCACACCAGTCCTGCATCAGCACCCGGCGAAACACTGAAAATATATATTTTTTTAAATCAACTAAGACGTTCCTACGAAGATCTGAACGGTCCCGCTACTTTCCATCTTACTGCTACTTGGCGCCGCTAGCATTCACAGTAACAATAACAATGCGTTGTGGCGCAGATGACTATCACGCTCACGTGATTAGGTCATCTGTTTTGTTATTGTGAATGGGAGCAGCGCAAAGTAGCAAAAGAAGAAAAGTGACGGGAGCGTTCAGATCTTCATGGAAACGTCTTATGTGAGGTTTTCATTTCTTTTTTCTTTTCATTGGAGCAAAGTCACCAAACCTGGGAGCATAGACAACGGACTAACTACTATATGGGGTCATGTATGTATGTATGTATGTATGTATGTATGTATGTATGTATGTATGTATGTATGTATGTTTATATGTATGTACAGTGAAGGAAATAAGTATTTGATCCCTTGCTGATTTTGTAAGTTTGCCCACTGTCAAAGAAATGAACAGTCTAGAATTTTTAGGCTAGGTTAATTTTACCAGTGAGAGATAGATTATATTTTAAAAAAATACAGAAAATCACATAGTCAAAATTATATATATTTATTTGCATTGTGCACAGAGAAATAAGTATTTGATCCCCTACCAACCATTAAGAGTTCAGCCTCCTCAAGACCAGTTACACGCTCCAAATCAACTTGGTGCCTGCATTAAAGACAGCTGTCTTAAATGGTCACCTGTATAAAAGACTCCTGTCCACAGACTCAATTAATCAGTCTGACTCTAACCTCTACAACATGAGCAAGACCAAAGAGCTTTCTAAGGATGTTAGGGGCAAGGTTATAGACCTACACAAGGCTGGAATGGGCTACAAAACCATAAGTAAGACGCTGGGTGAGAAGGAGACAACTGTTGGTGCAATAGTAAGAAAATGGAAGACATACAAAATGACTGTCAATCGACATCGATCTGGGGCTCCATGCAAAATCTCACCTCGTGGGGTATCGTTGATCCTGAGGAAGGTGAGAGCTCAGTCGAAAACTACACGGGGGAACTTGTTAATGATTTCAAGGCAGCTGGGACCACAGTCACCAAGAAAACCATTGGTAACACATTACGCCGTAATGGATTAAAATCCTGCAGTGCCCGCAAGGTCCCCCTGCTCAAGAAGGCACATGTACAGGCCCGTCTGAAGTTTGCAAATGAACATCTGGATGATTCTGAGAGTGATTGGGAGAAGGGGCTGTGGTCAGATGAGACTAAAATTTAGCTCTTTGGCATTAACTCAACTCGCCGTGTTTGGAGGAAGAGAAATGCTGCCTATGACCCAAAGAATACCATGCCCAATGTCAAGCATGGAGGCGGAAACATTATGTTTTGGGGGTGTTTCTCCGCTAAGGGCACAGGACTAATTCACCACATCAATGGGAGAATGGATGGAGCCATGTACAGTCAAATCCTGAGTGACAACCTCCTACCCTCCACCAGGACATTAAAAATGGCTCGTGGCTGGGTCTTCCAGCACGACAATGACCTGAAACATACAGCCAAGGCAACAAAGGAGTGGCTCAAAAAGAAGCACATTAAGGTCATGGGAGTGGCCTAGCCAGTCTCCAGACCTTAATCCCATCGAAAACTTATGGAGGGAGCTGAAGATCTGAGTTGCCAAGCGACAGCCTCGAAATCTTAATGATTTACAGATGATCTGCAAAGAGGAGTGGGCCAAAATTCCATCTAACATGTGTGCAAATCTCATCATCAACTACAAAAAACGTCTGACTGCTGTGCTTGCCAACAAGGGTTTTGCCACCAAGTATTAAGTCTTATAAAAGTACAGTGAAGTTTACCGCTCAGATGGCACTGGTAACAGTCCAATATCATTCAGTATGGGCTCTCTCCCAGAAAAATGCAGTGGACAGTCCGCAATCCAATGAGGGTGTGGATGGTAATTCTTATCCTTGTAGTTCCACCAAGCTCCTTATCGTCTCTCTCCACATTCAAAGAACTCCTGGTAGGAAAAGGATCTTATGTCTCTAATAGATGGAAAAAGGAAGACACATAGTGCAACACCCTCTGCAAAAAGATTGCTCCACGCCAAGTTTAATCCATACTCACAGAAGTAACAAGAAATAAAAGCATCAAGGTAAGTAAAAATCTTTAAAATTTCTAGGCGGCACGCCAAACACTCTCGCCCGACCCTGGGTTTCGCCCTTCCGGCTTCCTCTGGGGCGAAACCCAGGGTCAGGCGAGAGTGTTTGGCGTGCCGCCTAGAAATTTTAAAGATTTTTACTTACCTTGATGCTTTTATTTCTTGTTACTTCTGTGAGTATGGATTAAACTTGGCGTGGAGCAATCTTTTTGCAGAGGGTGTTGCACTATGTGTCTTCCTTTTTCCATCTATTAGAGACATAAGATCCTTTTCCTACCAGGAGTTCTTTGAATGTGGAGAGAGACGATAAGGAGCTTGGTGGAACTACAAGGATAAGAATTACCATCCACACCCTCATTGGATTGCGGACTGTCCACTGCATTTTTCTGGGAGAGAGCCCATACTGAATGATATTGGACTGTTACCAGTGCCGTCTGAGTGGTAAACTTCACTGTACTTTTATATGTTATTTAGGGTATTTGTTGGATCATACCCAATTTAGTTTTGCCTGCTCCGGTCTGAGAGAGATTTTGTGGGTATTTGAGCCAAGAGAAACCACCATTATATAAGTATTAAGTCTTGTTTGCCAAAGGGATCAAATACTTATTTCTCTGTGCACAATGCAAATAAATATATATAATTGTGACAATGTGATTTTCTTTTTTATTTTTATTTTATATAATCTATCTCTCATTGGTAAAATTAACCTAGCCTAAAAATTCTAGACTGTTCATGTCTTTGAAAGTGGGCAAACTTACAAAATCAGCAAGGGATCAAATACTTATTTCCTTCACTGTATGTCCATGTATGATACTGTCTGCTGGGGCACTGTATCTAAGCCAACTTTGTGGTAGTCTTCTATACATGGTATAACAGTCAGTATCACACATGGGCCTGAATCTAAGCCTACGACCTTTTTTATTCCCTTTTTTTGGTTTGTGTTTTTTTTACAGGTTTGGTCGTTGGACTACTTCGGTTTCGAGGACTACTTTGATGGCGGCTCTTTTTTTTCTACAATAAAATGGTTAATGAGGGTTGTGTTGGGGGTGCTTTATTTCAATAAAATATTTTATCTATATCTTTGTCTTTTCTTTTAAACTTTTATTACTACCGCTTTAGTAATGGCCGCTGTCTGATTGACAACGTCCATTACTAAGGTGGGGCTTAGTGTTATCCGGTGCAGAGGCTAACACTAACCCCCATTATTACTCCGGTACCCACCACCACCAGGGGTGCCGGGAAGAGCCAGGTATGATCCAGTACCCGACAATCTGTTGTGATGGACGGGCACTGGGGCGGCCGCAGGCTGGTATTATGAGGCTGGAAAGGGCCAAAAACTGTGGCCTCTTCCCACCCTTGTAATGCTAGGCTGCTGCTGTGTTGTATCTGGCTGGTTATGAAAAATGGGGGGGACCCCACGTCATTACATTTTATTATTTATTTAATTTTTTGAAAATATTTTTTAAAAATTTTTTTTAAAAAAGACATGGGGTTCCACCCAATTTATTACAACCAGCCACATACAACACAACAGCAGCAACCTAGCATTACAAGGGTGGGAAGTGCCACTGTTTTTTCTTTTCCCAGTCTAAGTATACCAGCCTGCGGCCGCCCCGGTTCTCAACCATCGCTACAGATGGTTGGGTACTGGATCGTACTCATCTCTTCCCAACAACACTGTTGGCGGTGGGTACAGGGGTAATAATGGGGGTTAGTCTTAGCCTCTGCACCAGCAAACACTAAGTGCCGCCTTAGTAATGGACGTTGTCAATCAGTCAGCGTCCATTACTAAAGTGGTAGGAATAAAAGAAATTGTAAGTGGGGAAGAGGGGGGGGGAGGAGGACCTCCAGCTCACCATTCATTGTGTCTGGGAACAGACAGCGCCCGGATACCCGCACGGCCAGCGGCAAACAACAGGAGAAAAAAGTGAACCACAATCCAGCGCTGGGTGAAAGTAAAAAGGAACGCCTGTTCCAATTTTATTGGTATAACATTAAAAAGAACTAAATAGGATAGTTCTGCGATGTGGAGAGTACAGGGATGAGTGATGGGTGAAGGATCAAAGTTTTCCTTGTTGGAATGTGCCTACGCGTTTCTGACACGTCTCGTGTCCTTATTTATGGCATGCATGAATACTCTGTGTTCACTCCTCACTTTTATTTCCGGTATTGTCTGTTCAAAGAGACAATTACTCATCAGCTGTGTCTCCAGAGGTCAAAGAGTCAGAAAGCCGGTAAATGTACTAGTGGTTGTTATTTATGTATTGTATATAATTGTAAGGGTTAACTGTTTTAGAGCTTAATAACAGTGAAAAATGTGATAATAATATTTGTTCTAACGAAATTCGTTCGAATGTTTAAATTGAATCTTCAGAGAGAAAATTACTAATCCGCTGTGTCTCCAGAGGTCAAAGACTCAGAAAAGCCGGTAAATGTACCAGTGATTGTTATTTGTTTATTGTATATACTTGTAACAGTAAAGTGATTTGAAGCTTGAGAATACGGTAGTATGAGGTGTGAGAATAATATTATTACTAACGAAATTCGTTTGGATGTTTAAATTAAATCATGCATTCCCTAACTATAAATTAAATGTGTGAACTGATAATTATCGCTAGAGCATAATTGTGAATGAACCCAGGACAATAATGTTCTTTCAATTGGGATTGAATTGTTGAATTGAGGGGAAATTTTTACTCCCTAGTTTTTAAGAGATTTAGATATGGGTTGTCTTATGTGTATTATTGATTGTTGATTAGGAAATTAGTAATTGAGATATATACCGTAGGAAAAAGGAGCAAGATGTGAACACAGAGTACCTGCAGAAATAGGCTGGGAAAATTAACAATAAAATAGAAGAGAAACAAAGATTAAAAACAGAAGTAAAAACATGAAGTATGCTGGGGAGAAAAATTATTATTAGACTCAAGCAGCAAACGTAAAGGGTAAAATAGTTCATGAACAAATATGTCTCAGTTATTACATAGGCAGTACAGTGAATGATATTGCATATATAGGCGTAATTTGGAATGAAATATATTACGTATAATGGTTTATGAAACACAATGTAATATAAATGATGGATAATAGTTAATGATCTACAGTATAAACATACAGAAAAAATGCCCATTGAAACTCTATTTTGCATGATATTTACACTAAATATACAAAGAACAGTAAAACATGTATACAGTACTGGCTTGAATTTCTTTGATAATCTTAGAATACGTGAATTCAACTAGCTGAAAGATATCAGCATTGATAGAGATTAATGCATATAATGTAGTAAATGTGTGATTCGAAACGGGCATATATTAATTAGTTGTAGACAACAGGGAAATATATTTAAAAAAAATTCAAAGACTATGTACTGTAATTAATGTATTTAAATTAATAGTGGCACATGAGTTCTCGTCTTAAATTTAGACCATTGGGGAATCTAGTTTTTAACCTAAAGATCCAAAATGCTTCTCTGTCTAATAAAAGTTGTTTCTTATTTCCACCTCGTATGGGACATGTCACCTTTTCGATGGCATATATTTTGAATGTTTTGATGGACCGATTATGATTTGTAATAAAATGTCTGGCCGCATTTGAGATGCCAATAATGTTCGGGTTCCTAATGTACCCTAAATGTTCCAGGACCCTAATTTTTTATTTTCTCGTTGTGCCGCCCTCGTACTTGAGGTTGCACTCTGTGCATTCAATGATGTATGTGACGTGGTCAGTGTTGCAATTGATGTAAGATTTAATTGGGAAACTGTTAGCCCCTTCTGAATCCTGGAAATTTTTAGTAGGTTGGGCAAAACAGCATGCCCTGCAGGGGTGTGAACCACATTTACAAAAGCCTTTTTGTTGTAGCCAGGTAGGTTTAATTGTATGTGATGAGAATAAGGAGGGAGATAGTGTATTTCCTAATGTAGGTGCCCTCCGTGAGACTATGCGGCACCCATCCTTTAAGATTTTATTTAGCTTATCATCTTCATAGAGGATGGGAAGGTATCTCTGTATGATGTTTTTGATCTTTGTAAATTGGTTACTGTATTCTAGCACTAGAGTTGGCCTGTCAGAATTGTCACTTTGTTGTGATCCAGTTCAGTTATTGGAATTTTCATTTTTGTGGTTGTTTTTATTCCTATTTTTATAGAGTAACTGTTCCCTTGGTTTGGTATACACTATTGCCACAGCCCTATCTAGGGTCCACTGCGGGTATCCCCTGTTACGTAATCTCTGACAAATCTGTGTTTGTTCTTTTTGGAAGTTGTGTATTTAACTGCAGTTCCTTTTTGCCCTAACCATCTCTCCTACAAGCACTGGCGTAGCTATAGGGGTCGCAGCGGTCGCAATTGCGACCAGGCCCCGAAGCCCGGGGGCCCACAGCCCCCCGCATCACATCAATAAAAAGTTACTATAGTAACTCGGGCCGCGGGCCCCTGTTACTATAGTAACAGACTTTACTTACCTTCCTGGTTCCGGATCGCAGCGGAGGTCCTGACGTCAAGCGCTGTGCGCAGCGCATGACGTCACAGCGCTATGCGCCACACACAGCATCGAGACGACAGAACTACCGCCGCGGCTGAAGAGGAAGGTAAGATTAGCCCTGACTGGCGGGGTCAGACTCCCGGGACCTGCCAATCAGCTGTTTTGAAGGGGCCGCAGCACTCGTACGAGAGCTGCTCCCCTTCATTCCGGTCACTTCATTCCGGTGACACTGTGAGCGAGTAGTGAAATGAAGGGGAAGCAGCTCTCGTACGAGTGCTGCGGCCCCTTCAAAACAGCTGATTTGCGGGTCCCGGGAGACACATCAGCTATTGATGGCCTATGCAGCATCAAAGTTTAGGGACTGCACAACCCCTAAGCCTACGATATAGCAGGCTTAGGGGGCCCATGAGACAGGATCACAGATTGTGTGATGCTGTCTGCTGGGCCCTGTATCTAAGCCAATCACATGGTAGGCTTAGATACATGTCCTATGTGTGATCCTGTTTGCTGGGCCCTGTATATAAGCCTACCACACTGTAGGTTTAGATACAGGGCCCCAGCACACAGTAATCTTAGGGTATGCTCACACGCTGAGAGGCAGTTACGTGTGAAAAGACAGACTGTTAACAGCTGCCTCGTTTCACACGTAAAAGCTCCTCCTCGTAATTTACGAGGCGTCTGAGACGCTCGTAAACCTTGAGCCGTGCTTCATTGATTTCAATGAAGAACGGCTCAAATTACGTGGCAAAGAAGTGCCCTGCACTTCTTTGCCGAGGCAGTAAATTTACGGGTCGTCGTTTGACAGCTGTCAAACGACGACTCGTAAATAACAGGTCGTCTGCACAGTACGTCGGCAAACCCATTCAAATGAATGGGCAGATGTTTGCCGACGTATTGCAGCCCTATTTTCAGATGTAAAACGAGGCATAATATGCCTCGTATACGTCTGAAATTTGGCCGTGTGAACATACCCTTATACTGTATAAGATTACTGTCTGCTGGACCCTTTATCTAAGCCTACGTTGTGGTAGGCTTAGATACAGGGTCCCACAGACAGTATCACACATGGGCCCTGTATCTAAGCCTAACACATGTGTTACTAATCGTTTTTCTTGTGTGTTTTCTTACAGGTTCGGTCGTTGGACTACGGCGGATTCCAGGACTAATGGTTAATGAGGGCTGTGTGTTTTTTTTTTTATTTCAATAAAATATTTTTTCTATGTCTTTGTATTTTTTTTTAAACTATATTACTACCGCCTTTAGTAATGGCCGCCGGCTGATTGACAGTATCCATTGCTAAGGCGCGGCTTAGTGTTAGCCGGTGCAGAGGCTAACACAAAACCCCATTATTACCCCGGTACCCACCGCCACCAGGGGTGCTGGGAAGAGCCGGGTACCATCCAGTACCTGACCATCTGTAGTGATGGTCGGCAACTGGGGTGGGCGCAGGCTCGTATTATCAGGAGGGGAAAGGCCAGATACAGTGGCCCTTCCCACCCTGGTAATGCTAGGCTGCTGCTGCTGCTTTATTGTATCTGGCTGGTTATGAAAAATGGGGGGACCCCACGTCATTTAAAAAAAATAATAAAAAAATTGGAAAGAGCGATGTCAGGTCCCCCCCAATTTTCATAACCAGCCAGATACAACACAGCAGCAGCAGGCAGCATTACCAGGGTGGTAGGGGGCCACTGTTTTTGGCCTTCCCCAGCCTAATACTACCAGCCTGCGGCCACCCCGGTGCCTGCCCGTCACTACAGATGGGCGGGTACTGGTTCGTACCCGGCTCTTCCCAGCACCCTTGGTGGCGGTGGGTACCGGGGTAATAATGGGGGTTAGTGTTGGCCTCTAATCCTATCATGTGTGATACTGTCTGCTGAGCCACTGTATCTATTCCTATCGTGTGATACTGTCTGCTGAGCCGCTGTATCTAATCCTATCATGTGTGATACTGCCTTCCGAGCCACTGTATCTAATCCTATCATGTGTGATACTGTCTGCTCAGCCACTGTATCTAATCCTATCATGTGTGATACTGCCTTCTGAGCCACTGTATCTAATCCTATCATGTGTGATACTGCCTTCTGAGCAACTGTATCTAATCCTATCATGTGTGATACTGTCTGCTGAGCCACTGTATCTAATCCTATCATGTGTGATACTGTCTGCTGAGCCACTGTATCTAATCCTATCATGTGTGATACTGTCTGCTCAGCCACTGTATCTAATCCTATCATGTGTGATACTGTCTGCTGGGCCACTGTATCTAATCCTATCATGTGTGATACTGTCTGCTCAGCCACTGTATCTAATCCTATCATGTGTGATACTGTCTGCTCAGCCACTGTATCTAATCCTATCATGTGTGATACTGTCTCCTGAGCCAATGTATCTAATCCTATCCATAGTTTATAGGGTCATAGTGCTATAGATATGCTATGCTGTCTCCCATACACACTTTTTTTTGGGGCGGACACATATGTATTGGGGCTATTTCCCCTGACATTTTAAGTTCTGAGGGTATGATCACACGGCAGCGTCCGTTACGGCTGAAATTACGGTGCTGTTTTCAGGAGAAAACAGCTCCGGAATTTCAGACGTAATGGCATGTGCAGGCGTTTTTCGCTGCGTCCATTACGGACGTAATTGGAGCTGTTTTTCCATGGAAAACGGCTCCATTTACGTCTGAAGAAGTGACAGGCACTTCTTTGACGTGGGCGTCTTTTTTACGCGCCGCCTTTTGACAGCGGCGCGTAAAAAAAATGACCGTCGGCACAGAACATCGTAAAACCCATTCAAATGAATGGGCAGATGTTTGCCAACGCTTTTGAGCTGCATTTTCGGACGTAATTCAATGCTAAAACGTCCGAATTATGTCCGTAAATAGGGTGTGTGAACCCAGCCTTAGTGACGCCCCGGCTGCTAGTGCTGCATTGTTGGGTCACTTAGGAGACCCAGCGATGCAGCTGAAAGCTGCGGACCGTCGGCCATGAGGAGTTTGCGGGGGGGGAAATAAGAACTTTTGCATCGGGGCCCATGAGCCTTTAGCTACGCCCCTGCCTACAGGTATAGATGAGATAGTGTGCTTTGGGTGACTGCTTTTGGCATGTAAGATAGTGTTTCCTGAGGTTGGTTTTCGGTATGTTTTAGTTTGAATAGTGTTTCTTGGTGTGGCTAGTAATTCAAGATCTAAAAAGCAAATGGTATCAACTTCAATTGAATAGGTGAATTTGAGATTACAAATATTCTTATTTAAATATTTAATGAAGTCTGGTATGACTGAGACGTCACCCTTCCAGATCATAAGGAGGTCATCAATGTACCTTCCGTACCATTCTAAATAACTTCCAAATGGATTATCAATAGTAAAAATGGTGAATTCCTCCCACCAGCTCATCACAAGGTTGGCTAGAGAGGGTGAAAACTTTGCCCCCATTGACACTCCTTTTAGTTGCAGGTAAAATGTTCCATCAAACTGGAAATAGTTATGTGTCATTAAAAATTCTAGTACCCGAACACAGAAAGACTGTAATTTTGGTGTGTATGTGCTGTATTTTTGTAGGTGAAAAATGAGAGCTCTGGATGCGATACTGTGGGGTATACAGGTGTAGAGTGATACAACATCACAACTTAACCATGTGTGGTCATGGTCCCAAACCCTGTTATTGAGGGCACGTAGTACATCAGTTGTGTCCCTTAAGTAACCTGGAACTCTGGATACTAGTGGCTGAAGGAGTGAACCAAGCCACTCTGACAATCTCTCAGTAAGAGTACCAATCCCCGATACAATGAGACGCATGGGGGGGATGTACCATTTTAAGGATCTTTGGGAGAGCATGCATAATTGGACTTATTGGGAACTTTACAACCAAATAATCGTATAGAAACGGCCGGACACATCATGAAGTGATTGGGGGAGGCAGACATGACCAGGGTTGCAGGGGAGAAGGAATGAGGTGAAAAGTTCAAATGGAGGAGGGGGAGGAAGGTGGAGGGGAGGGGGCGAGGTTAACAGAGGGCATATAGGAAGGGTGAGGGACAGGTTCGCGCCATTCACGCCCCAGGAAAGCAGTTTAGCCCTTGTCATACAGGACTGACCTGAGGCGTGATGCAGGCCTTGATGGAGCAAGTGCTGTGGCGGAACGGGGCATGGCCTGGCTTGAGGAGGAGCTCGGGAGGACTGGTCCGGCGGCCTCGGTGCAGGAGTTGTCGGCAGGGCTAGAGGAGGCAGCGGGTACGAGTGCGGCCGGGACGCAGGCAGCACCGGCGGAGTTGACATCCCCCCTCCGGCGGTCACGGCGGGTGCGGCCTCCAGAGCGCCTTAGCCCGGATGATTTGCCTAGCGCTCGGCGCAGGCTTGGGAGCCCCTCGAGGGACCCTTCGGGCCGGGATTCTGCTTCCACCGCTAGGGGGCGGAGGTCCCGGGCCGGGAGGAATCCCGGTCGCCGGTCGGGCCCTTCGGAGAGAGGAGGGCAGGGTCCCAGGCCAGAGGGACAGCCTCCCATCACCAGGTCAACACCGCGTGGATTTGCGGCGGGCCGATCTGGCGATGCACCAGTCGGGCGGCCCGCCTGTCAGCAGGATGATGTCCCCGGATGGTCACGCAGGCCACAATCGGTGGTGCTGCAGAGGCGGAGGGAGGGGGAAGCAGTGGAGGGAGAGCGGAGGCCGGAACGGCCCCTGACTTCGTGCGGTAATTCAGAGGTCCAGGACGGTGCATACGGCTGCAGAGCCCCAGATGCACCAGATGTCCGGAGGCGGGTGAAGACGGAGGTGTGCCGATGGAGGATAGTCGTCGTGGGGGTCCCGTCGCCCCGGCTGGTGGGAACTCAGCGCCCACGCAGTCTGGTGAGTCACTCTCACCGTTGCATACATTTCCAGCGATATTTTGAACCCCAGGGGTTAGGGGGGGTTCCCAAGGGGAGGTAGTTAGAGATGTTGAAAATAGTGGGTTGATGTCTACTGTTAGGGGGGGGGGATGTTCAGGAATTGCTTGGCTGTGTAAAGGCGTTGCTAGCGCGTTGTGAGGGGGGTAGGTTGCCCGCTACATCCCCGGTCGCAGCGTGGGTCCCTGCAGCGGGGGGGGGGTGGAGAAACGGAGCACCACCTGAGGGCGGTTCCTGTGGTGGAGGTCGGGGGGTCACGGTTGCGGTTCAGACTGATAAGGATAAGGATAGGGTGAGGTTAGATGATAAAGCCAAAGGCGAGGTGTACGTTTGTTTTGAGGGGTTGTTGGGGTCACATTTAAAGACTGAAGTAAAGGAAAAAATTTGGAAAGATGAATACGTCGAAATTTTCTCGCTTCTTCCTTTGGAAAAATTTAATTTAGACAAGGGTAAAAGGTGGGAAAGTAAAAAGGAGGAGGAGGAGAAGCGTCGATACCGTTTAATCCCTCAGACGTTTGTGAATTGCTTACAGGCGTTTGCCATTCTGGCCAGTGTTATAGGGGAAAAGGCGCCGGAAAATTGTTCCGCCCTTTTCGGGTACATGGATGCGATAGGTGAGGCGCATCGGTCGTATGGTGGTCAGACTTGGTTGCGGTATGACGAACAGTTTCATCAGAGGAAAGCGGTTCGTCCCAACATTAGATGGGACAATAAAGACATTGGGCTCTGGTTAAAGGTGATGGCCCCGGCTAAGTTCGGGCAGTCCTTTCAAGGGGGGGGGCTGGGGTTGCCGGCCCCTCAGGACAATCGGGACAATCGGGGGGAGGGACAGGAGGGAGGTCGGGCTTGTGCTGGCGGTTTAACGACGGCCAATGCAAGTTCGGGGCGGGATGTAAGTTCAAGCATTCTTGCTCCTCTTGCGGCGGGACTTCGCACGGGTCCGCCAAGTGTTTTAAAAAAGATAGAGGCAAAGGGGGGAGTGGTGGGGGCCATGGGCCTGACTCCGGTGAGGTGGGAAGAGATGGAGCCGTACCTAAATAGGTTTCCGGATAGGGAGAACGGCGAGTTGTTGTTGCGTGGTTTTCAGTTTGGTTTTGTGATCCCTTCCCCGGTTCACGCGGTCCCCCTTTCTCTAAGGAATTTGAAGTCGGCAATGGATTATCCGGAGGTAGTGTCAGACAAGTTGCGTAAAGAGGTGGGGTTAGGGCGCATGGCGGGTCCGTTCCCGTCTCGGCCCGTACAGGACATGGTTGTATCGCCATTAGGGGTTGTTCCAAAGAAAGAGCCGAATAAATTCCGGCTTATCCATCATTTGTCACATCCACGGGGGTTGTCTGTTAATGATGGCATTGCCCCTGAGCTGTGCTCGGTGGTATATACGTCGTTTGACGCAGCGGTTGAGTGGGTGCGACGGTACGGGGCGGGGGCCCTTATGGCGAAGACCGACGTGGAAGCGGCTTTCCGGCTTCTCCCGGTTCAACCGGACAGCCAGCGGCTGTTAGGGTGTTACTGGGAGGGGGCTTACTATATGGATCGGTGTCTCCCGATGGGTTGTTCGGTGTCTTGCGCGTACTTCGAGGCGTTCAGTTCGTTCCTGGAGTGGGTAATCCGTGAAGTGGCGGGGTTAGAGTCGGTCATCCATTATTTAGATGACTTCCTGTGTGTGGGCCCAGCGGTTTCGGGGGTGTGCGCTAATTTGCTGGGGGCAATCCAGTGGGTCGCTCATCGTTTTGGGGTTCCGTTATCCCCGGAGAAGACTGTTGGTCCCAGTACTTGTATAGTTTTTCTTGGCATTACCCTGGATTCGGTGGCAATGGAATGTCGGCTTCCTAGTGATAAGCTGGATGCGCTGCGATTGGAGGTGAGCAGGACTGTTCGGGTTCGTAAGATTCAGCTGCGGGAGTTGCAGTCGTTACTAGGGAAACTTCATTTCGCTTGTCGGATAATGCCCATGGGCAGAGTTTTTTGCAGGAGGTTGGCGTCAGCGACGGCGGGGGTTAGAGCCCCACACCATTTTGTGCGGTTGACACGGGAGCATCGGGATGATTTGGCAGTATGGAGAGAGTTTTTACACTTGTATAATGGGAAGTCATTACTGATCTCGCCGGTGGTGGATAATGTGCAATGGGAATTGTTTACAGATGCTTCAGGTAGTGTGGGGTTCGGTATTTATTGTAAAGGACAATGGTGCGTGGGGCAGTGGCCGGAGGAATGGGTATCTTTGGGACTGGTTCGTAATCTTGTACTTCTGGAACTATTCCCGATTGTGGTGGCAGTTGAATTTTGGGGGGAGCGTTTTCGAAATAGCAAGGTGCGGTTCCACTGTGATAATATGGGGGTGGTGGTGGCGATCAATAATGTAACGGCTACTTCCCCCCCGGTGGTTAGGTTGTTGCGGCGGCTGGTGTTGCGTTGTTTGTCACTTAATGCTTGGATTGTTGCGGTTCACGTTCCGGGGGTGCAAAATGACATTGCGGATTCTCTCTCTCGCCTACAGTGGGAGCGGTTTTGTCTGTTGGCACCGGAGGCGGATCTGGAAGTGGTCGCGTTCCCGGGACGGCTTTGGGACTTGGTTTGCGAGCAGCAAGAGGTTTGATCAAGTCCTCTCTAGCGCCTGGTACATGGTTGGCGTACGACGCGGCGTGGAAGGACTGGGTGTCGTGGTTAACAGGTTTGCCTGAAGTCGGGTCGAGGGAGGAACAGGTGGTAGCTTTGTTGGGCTTTTTGGGTCGGGTATCAGTGGAAGGCTGGTCGGTGTCTAAAGTGAATCGTTTCATTTCAGCTTTGGCCTTTGGTTTTAAACTAAGGGGGTTGGCGGACTTGACTAAGGATTTCTTGATTGTCCAAGCTTTGAAGGGGTTTCGAAAAAAGGGGGCGGGGCGGCCGGACGGCTTTTAGAGCAGTTAGGTGAAGTATTGGGGAGGGTGTGTTTCTCGGGCTATGAAGTAGCATTGTTTCAGTTGGCTTTTTCATGGGCGTTTTTTGGAGCTTTAAGAGTGGGTGAGTTAATTTCCCCTAGCAAGAAGAGAGCGGGGGTTTGCAGTCGGAAGATGTAACAGGAGGTGGGGAGAGAGTGGAATTCTGGGTAAGGCGGTCAAAAACGGATCAAAGAGGTAAAGGTAAACGGGTGGTACTGGGGGCTGTGGCGGGGGCAGGGATGTGCCCGGTGAGATGCTACGCGCGGTACGCCGCACTACAAGGGAGTAGTGGGGGGCCGCTGTTATGTCATAAGGATGGTGCCTTCTTGTCACGATGCCAGTTTACAGTTGTCTTCCGTAGATGTTTGGAGGTGTTGGGTTTAGATAAGGGTATTTATTCATCACATTCTTTTCGTATTGGGGCAGCCACGGAAGCTGCGTCATGGGGTTTGGGGTCTGAGGCGGTGAAGCGCATAGGTCGTTGGGATTCTGTGAGGTATAAGTCCTACGTGCGTCTCCACTTTATGTGATTTGCATTCCTCGTCTCATCATGCTATTTCCGGTTGGTGTCATCTTTGTTATTTTTCTATTTACAGATGGCTCACCTGCACTGGTGTGGATACTTGGACACTCGTATGTGCACTGGGGGGCTTTAAGGGCTGATGTGCGGCCAGATGGGCGGCAACTGGGGTTCCAAAGGTCATCGGTGGTGATACGGTGGCTGGGCACGCGCGGCATGGTGTGGAGTCGAGTTTTGCCGGATTTTCATCGGTATGCGCAGTTGGATCGGGTTCCTGATTTGTTGGTCCTTCATGTGGGGGGTAACGACTTAGGTACTCGTCCGTTTAGAGAACTGATTCGGGATGTCAAGTATGACCTTCTCCGGCTTTGGTCCTGTTTTCCAAAGGTGAAGGTGATTTGGTCGGAAATTGTGCCGCGGAGTGTATGGCGAAATGCGCGTTCGGTAGAGCGTATAAACAAGGCCCGGGTAAAAGTTAATCGGGCACTTTCCAGCTTTGTGGTAAAAAACGGGGGGTTTTTTGTTCGGCACTACGATTTTGAGGATGGCCAAGGGAAATATTGGCTAGTTGACGGAGTGCATCTGAATGCGGTGTGCATTGACCTTTGGGCTTTGCGGATTCAGGAAGGGATTGAACGCGCAATGATGGATGGTGGGGGCTCGCATTCTTAAAGGTGGTTTAAGTATGCTCGTGTGGCGGATTGGGGGGTCCTTGGAGTTGGTGGTAATTTGAAGTGGGGGATTCATCAGAGGTATGGTCCCTAACAAATACATAATTGCTCATGGCTATGGGCGTATTTTGGCCTCCTGCTGGGTGGTGTTCCGGGGAGTGGTTTTACATACTTGGCAAGCCAACTGCGGAGCAGAAAGGTGCCTCTGAGCCTGTAGGGAGATGGCTGGGGGTAAGTAGCTATACAGGGGGCAGTTAGGCCCCAAAGTTTTTGAGCTCCAAGGACTTCCCCTTTCCTAGTAATGTTATTTATAAAGTTATGTTTTATGTTCATGTAAATTTGTTAATAAAATGGCTGCTGTGGCCGAAATTTTCCAACCCACTGTCTCGTGTGTCTTACTAGGGAGGGGAGAGTGGCATGGAAGAGGGGAAGGGCCATGAAGCAGGAAAGGGGGTGGACAGTATTGAAGGGAAGGTTAAGCAAAAGGGTTCGAAATGGGGCGAGCTCTGTAATCCCATGGTCAAGAAACGGCCGGACACATCATGAAGTGATTGGGGGAGGCAGACATGACCAGGGTTGCAGGGGAGAAGGAATGAGGTGAAAAGTTCAAATGGAGGAGGGGGAGGAAGGTGGAGGGGAGGGGGCGAGGTTAACAGAGGGCATATAGGAAGGGTGAGGGACAGGTTCGCGCCATTCACGCCCCAGGAAAGCAGCTTAGCCCTTGTCCCGCCCGCCCTCCCTTAAGGATAGGTGTTATGTTTTGTTTTGCAATGTGGATTCTTTGTTGCTGCTGGTGTTTTTTCTTTTACAGGGGACGACTGGTGGTGACTGGTAGGAGTGGAGTCATGGTGGCATTGTTGGCGGATTGGGGGGTCCTTGGAGTTGGTGGTAATTTGAAGTGGGGGATTCATCAGAGGTATGGTCCCTAACAAATACATAATTGCTCATGGATATGGGCGTATTTTGGCCTCCTGCTGGGTGGTGTCCCGGGGAGTGGTTTTACATACTTGGCAAGCAAACTGCGGAGCAGAAAGGTGCCTCTGAGCCTGTAGGGAGACGGCTGGGGGTAAGTAGCTATACAGGGGGCAGTTAGGCGCCAAGGTTTTGGAGCTCCAAGGACTTCCCCTTTCCTAGTAATGTTATTTATAAAGTTATGTTTTATGTTCATGTAAATTTGTTAATAAAATGGCTGCTGTGGCCGAAATTTTCAAACCCACTGTCTCGTGTGTCTTACTAGGGAGGGGAGAGTGGCATGGAGGGGAAGGGCCATGAAGCAGGAAAGGGGGTGGACAGTATTGAAGGGAAGGTTAAGCAAAAGGGTTCGAAATGGGGCGAGCTCTGTAATCCCATGGTCATGTTTTTTGGTAATTATGCCTTCTTGGAAGCCTTCATCCAATAATTTTAGGTAATTTGAAAGATTTTTAGGGGATTCCCTTCTAGTTTTCTATAGGTGTCTAAATCTGATAGAAGCTCTTGAATTTGAGCTTTGAATATGGTGTTCTCTACAGGGGGGCTTTATGGCGTTCTCTACAGGGCGGCCGTATGGCGTTCTCTACAGGGCGGCCGTATGGCGTTCTCTACAGGGGGGGCTGTATGGCGTTCTCTATAGGGGGGGCTGTATGGCGTTATCTACAGAGGGGGCTGTATGTCGCTAACGCCATACAGCCCCCCCTGTAGGGAACACCATACAGCCCCCCCTGTAGGGAACACCATACAGCCCCCCCTGTGGAGAATGCCATACAGCCCCCCCTGTAGGGAACGCCATACAGCCCCCCCTGTAGAGAGCGCCATACAGGCCCCCCTGTAGAGAACACCATACAGCCCCCTATAGAGAATGCCATACAGCCCCCTGTAGGGAACGCCATAGAGGCCCCCCATGTAGGGAACGCCACACAGCCCCCCCCCTGTAGGGAATGCCATACAGCCCCCCCCTGTAGGGAATGCCATACAGCCCCCCCTGTAGGGAACGCCATACAGCCCCCCCTGTAGGGAACGCCATACATCCCCCCCTGTAGGGAACGCCATACAGCCTCCCCTGTAGAGAACGCCATACAGCCCCCCCTGTAGAGAACGCCATACAGCCCCCCTGTAGAGAACGCCATACAGCCACCTGTAGGGAACGGCATAGAGGCCCCCCCCTGTACGGAACACCAACAGCCCCCCCCCTGTAGGGAACGCCATAGCGACCGGCGCTCCATTCATTTCTACGGAGCTGCTGACACAGACCCTGGAAGTCCGAGGTTTGTGATTGAGAACTTCAGGGGACTTTCAGTCCCCCGTTCTCCCTATCAATGCCAGCTATCACACATGTATCCCCTATCCTGTGGATAGGGGTACATGTCTTTTGTTTAATGGAAGAGCGGGGAGATACCTCCCTGCTCTGCCGTAGTGTTCAGTGGCATCGCGCTGTAGCAGCCATAGCGGCTGCTAGCGGAGCCTCCGGCCATGGTGGGGGCCCGTGCCGGCGGGCGAAACGGGCCCCCTCATGCCGCGGGCCCCGTAGCAGCTGCTACGGCTGCTATAGTGGTAGTTACGCCACTGGCTGTGGCAATAGTGGATACCAAACCAAGGGAACAGTTACTCTATAAAAATAGGAATAAAAACAACCACAAAAATGAAAATTCCAATAACCGAACTGGATCACAACAAAGTGACAATTCTGACAGGCCAACTCTAGTGCTAGAATACAGTAACCAATTTACAAAGATCAAAAACATCATACAGAGATACCTTCCCATCCTCTATGAAGATGATAAGCTAAATAAAATCTTAAAGGATGGGTGCCGCATAGTCTCACGGAGGGCACCTACATTAGGGAATACACTATCTCCCTCCTTATTCTCATCACATACAATTAAACCTACCTGGCTACAACAAAAAGGCTTTTTTAAATGTGGTTCACACCCCTGCAGGACATGTTGTTTTGCCCAACCTACTAAAAATTTCCAGGATTCAGAAGGGGCTAACAGTTTCCCAATTAAATCTTACATCAATTGCAACACTGACCACGTCACATACATCATTGAATGCACAGAGTGCAACCTCAAGTACGTGGGCTGCACAACGAGAAAATTAAAAACTAGGGTCCTGGAACATTTAGGGTACATTAGGAACCCGAACATTATTGGCATCTCAATTTTATTGAAATAAAGCACCCCCAACACAAGAAGAAAGCGCCGTCATCTAAGTAGTCCTCGAATCCAACGTAGTCCAACAACCGAACCTGTAAAAAAATGGGGCAGCTATGTTGGACATTATGTTGTATGGGGGGCATACATACCCCATAGTAGCCTTATTTAATGGAGCACATCAGACAGTAATCTTATACAGTACATGATTTGTGTCTGCTGTGCACCTGTATCTAAGCCTAACTTTTTGTTGGCTTAGATACTTGATATAACAGACAGTGTCACCCATGTACCCTGTAGCCTTCCCCATGTGTTATAAATTTTGTATTTGTGTGTGTTTGTGTTTTTTAGAACGTTTTGGTTGCTTGACTAAGTTGGATTCGAGGACTACTTTAGTAACGCTATTTTTTTTTCTAAAGGGAAAGTGTAGTGACCAAATTATTATTTAAAAAAAAAACTGAGATTTGCTACAAATATTTTTTACGTTTTTTGCTGTATTCTGAAAAAAAACTTTAAAAAAGGGGTAGCACAAGGAATCATTTCACAAAAGAATGCTTCAGGCCTAATTTATATATTTTAATCAGGTTACGCTGGACCTATTGTACTACGTAGTATTTTTGGTGGACTACTGCGATGATCTACGATTTTTGCTTAAATAAAATGGTTAGCGAGGATTCTGTGGTGGATTATTTATTTCAATAAACATTTTTTGGAATATCCATGTTTTTTTATACTTTATTAGCGCATGCATAATGACAGTTTTCTTTTTGACGACGTCCATTAGGCTAGCAGTAAACAGCCATTACCCCGGTATCAACCTCCACTACGGTTATCGGGAAGAGCCTGGTACGATCCAGTGCTCGATCCAGTGATGGCGGATCACTGGGACGGCCGCAGGCTGGTGCTATTAGCCTGGGAATGGACAAAACCAGTGGCCCTTCCCACCCGTGTAATGCCAGGCTGCTGCTGCTCTGTTGTATCTGGCAGGTCATTAAAAATGTGGGGGACCCCACGTCTATTGTTATATTTGTTAATTTAAAAAAAAACGACGTGGGGTCACCTCCATTTTCATAGCCAGCCAGATACAACACAGCAGCAGCCTAGCATTACAAGGGTGGGAAGGTCCACAGTTTTTGGTCCTTCCCAGCCTTATAATACAAGCCTGCGGCCGCCCCAGTGCCTGACCATCACAACAGAAGGTCGGGTACTGGATCATACCAAGCTCTTCCCGGCCCCCTTGGTGGCGGAGGGTACTAGGGTAATAATGGGTGGTTAGTGATAGCCTCTGCACCGGCTAACACTAAGCCCCGCCTTAATAATGGACGCTATCAATCAGCTAACTGCCATTATCTAGGCACTAATAATGTTAAAAAAAAACACAAATACTATTTTTTTATTGAAATAAGAAAACCCCCACAAAACCCTCGTTAACCATTTTATTAACATTTTTGAGAAAACGTAGATCTATACAGTTGTCCAACGAACCAAAAATGTAGTCCAATCAGTACAGCAAAATCTGCAACAAAATAAAAATAACGTTTTCAATGTAAACAATACCAATACTTATACTCACCTACACATATATACAAACACACACACACACACACACACACATATATACACACAAACAAACACAGACACACACACATATACACACAAACACACACAAACACACATATACACACACACAGACTCACAGATATACACACATACAAACAAACAAACAAACAAACAAACACAAACACACGCATATACACACACATAAAAACACACACACAAACATATACACACACACATACACACACACATATACACACAAACACACACACATATATATATAAACAAACACACATATACACACAAACATATAAACACACACACACATATACACACACACATATACACACACATATATACACACACACACACATATATATACACACACATATACACACAAACACACATACACAAACACACACACATATACACACAAATACACAAACATATACACACATCTACACACAAACAAACACACACACACACACACACACGCACACAAACACTTCACAAACTTTCAGCGGACCGCAGACTTCTCCTCATGACTGGTGCCTTGCCCTGCATTTACTGACGGAGAGGATATCATTGCGCATGCGCGGCCACCGCTAAAGGTAAATAGTGGTGGCCGCATCCCTAGACAACGAGCTACAAACAAAGAGGGACTGACAGCGACTTCAAGCAACAATATCCCAAAAACGACATCGCTGGGCTAAAGACAGGTAATTACAAAAATTATTTAAATTAGAAGGGTGAGCTTAATAGCTCGATTTTTGTAGATGGGAATAACCCTTTAAGTGTGTTTAGTTTCTGTACTGGTCTGCTTTGGTTTGTCAGCACAAGTCCTTTGGGTACCCCCTGCACTTGGCCTTTGGACATCGTTGATTAAATTCAGCATTAGTTCACTGTTTCTATTGGGTGCATGGCTATCCCCAGGCAACGAGAGCGACCAATCTCTGATCAGCTAGAGGCCTGTTGCTTGTGTAATACTGGTGTTGGGTCTACATCTAGGTACACTGAAGAGCGTGTCCTGAAAAATCATACTGTTAGCTTAGCAGATACCGTTCTCAGATAGTTTGACATAGAAGATATACGATGGCAGATCCTTTTTGGGATTATCTTTTCGTTGCTTGTCATTTGGCTCTGTTGGAAGACTTGTTTAGACTTGTTTCGATAAAAGTGGGTATCAGGGGCGGACATATCTCCGGTTCAGCCGGTTTGGCTGCACAGGGGTCCGGAGGGGGTGGGGGCCCGCTCAGCTGCCCTATCACATTTACGGGCCAGGCAGCACGGGCCCCCTCATGCCCGGTGGTGTCGCTAGCACCGGGGGGGGCCCCGATGCTAGTGACAGCCACATTTAATTGTATCTGCATCCTCAGGACCCAGATACAATTGAATACTATAGGCTGCAGGCCACGTTACGCCTGCAGCCTATAAGGCGCGGGGAAGACTCCCTGCGCAGGCCGGCGTGATTACGTCAATGCACCACGCTGGTCTGCGCATGCGTCCCGCCCGGAGTCTATTCAGCGCTCCGACCATTGCAGGAATGGGGCATGGTATGTAAAAAATGTTTCTATGTTTTTTTTGGGGGGGGGGGGGGGCTATGTGACAATATACAGGGAGGGGGGAGCATGGTGTCACTATATACAAGGGGAGGGGGAGCTGTGTGTCACTATATACAAGGGGAAGGGGAGAAGCTGTGTGACAATATACAGGGGTATAAATACTGGGAAGACCCCAGCAGTTGGCAGGCACGTAATGGATACAAAAAGGAGCTAGGTGTACCGAGGTACACTGAAAGCCAATTTCCCAACTGCTGACTGATATTATTAAAAAATAACTTTTAATGATTTTACCACTAAGAATGTCCAGGTGGACATAAACACTGTATACGAACAATTTAAAAGTTATAGCCGATATTGCTGCCACACACGCTCAGTTTGCACTCCGTCTGCATGTATTGCCAGACAGAGCACAGAGTACTAGAAGTTGTCCAGTGACAAATATGACAGCTGAATAGCTGCAGGCTGCCGTACTGGGACGGATTCAAGTTAGATTCAAAATTGGATTCGTGTGCTGGATTTGCTAGACAAATGGGCTGTTTAAAACAATGAATTTAGCCCCCTTGTTTTAAACAGCCCATTTGTCTAGCAAATCCAGCACACGAATCCAATTTTGAATCTAACTTGAATCCGTCCCAGTACGGCAGCCTGCAGCTATTCAGCTGTCATATTTGTCACTGGACAACTTCTAGTACTCTGTGCTCTGTCTGGCAATACATGCAGACGGAGTGCAAACTGAGCGTGTGTGGCAGCAATATCGGCTATAACTTTTAAATTGTTCGTATACAGTGTTTATGTCCACCTGGACATTCTTAGTGGTAAAATCATTAAAAGTTATTTTTTAATAATATCAGTCAGCAGTTGGGAAATTGGCTTTCAGTGTACCTCGGTACACCTAGCTCCTTTTTGTATACAATATACAGGGGGGAGGGAGCTGTGTGTCACTATATACAAAGGGAGGAGGGAGCTGTGTGTCACTATGTACAAGGGGATGGGGGGGTGGGTGATACTATATACAAGGGGAGGGGAAGCTGTGTGTCACTATATACAATGGGAGGGGGGAGCTGTGTAACACTATATACAAGGGGAGGGGGAGCTCTGTGACACTATATACAAGGGGAGGGGGGAGCTGGGTGACACTATATAGAAGGGGAGGGGGCTGTGTATATAGTCTTACAGTATACACACACACTACACACTATATAAAGACTTACCATATGTTCACTATATACGCACACCACACTTACCGCAGCCTCTTCCTCTGCGGTGCTTGGGTACAGCCTACAGGACCTTAATAAAGTGAGTGATGTCACTACAGTTCCTTCACCTCCTAGTTGCAGTCTTGCCATTATCAAGCAGCTGCATGCAGTGTAGACAGTCCGGACAGTGCAAAGCAGCAAGGAGGAGCAGACTGTCAGGGAAAGTGACTCCAGCACCTGCCCATTACAATCTCTGACAGTCTGCTCTCTACAGCTGATGTGCTGTGCTGCCCACCCCCTGTTCCCTGGCAGCAATTTACTCCCCCTGTACCTGCCCCCACCTCTTCATCAGCAGGTGCGACCAATGATTGTGAGAATGCGGCAGACAGCAGGCCTGGATAGTTTTTTTTTAACTTATGTGCGGTTTAGCCTTGGGCCCCAGGCGGCCGCCCGAAACACCCATATGGAGGATCTGCCACTGTCTGCTACTACAGAAGATACTAAGTACAGTTAAAGGAACGGACTGTAAAGTTGCATGTTCAGTTGGATAGGATAAATCTCAATATTTCAGCAATAAAGTCTGATGTGTCGGTAATTCGCAATAGAATTGATGAGACTGAGGGCAGAATTTCCCTCCTGGAGGACTCTGTGTATTATTAACGGAGGTAACAGAACGTAAGCAAGATGTCAAACTCTAACAAAATAAGCTTACCGATAAGGAGGATAGAGCTAGGAGATACAATCTGAAATGTGTGGGATTCCCTGAAGAGGTGGAAAACAAAGACTGTGAAAAATGTATGCAGGAATGGATTCTGGAACAGATAGGACCAGAGTCCCTTTCCAATTTTTTTTGTGTGGAACGAGCCCACCGCCTCCCAGTCAAATTTAGATCAGCGGGTGCTTCTAGGCCTATTTTGTTAAAATTATTATGTTATTGGGGTGCAATTATGCGGGAAAAGAGGAAAAAGGGAGATTTGTTTTTTAATGCAGCCCGGATTTCTATCTATCCTGACTTCTCTATGGCAACAAATAAGCTCAGGCTTAGCATTCTTGAGGCCAAAAGGAGATTGTTCAAAGCAAATATTCAATATTCACTTATATATCCAGCAAAATTCAAAATCTCCCACAAAGGAACTATGATCTTTTTTTAATCAGCAATTGAGGCGGATCACTGGCTGGAGTCTAAATCTAAATCCGCAATTTACTATCACTATGGGCACTTAGTGGGGAGGCCTCCAGCAATGGCCGAACTTTAAACTTTTTTCTTTCTTGTGTTTTTCACCATTATTATTGAAATACTAGGTCACCTAGTGGTGTTGTAATTTATCTACCTTTTTTGCAGGGGGGGATGGTAGAGGGAGATGATAGATCAGGAGTTTTCTGGTGCACTGGTAATTGGTGCATTTGCGAACTATGTGTGGGGTCTTGTGGGAGGGTGTCGTTGGGCAGTGGAGAACACAGAGAGAGGATCTTTCTTTTTCTCCTCTGTTGGCCATTTATAAAGCAGAACTATGCTGAAAATAGTGTCATGGAACATTTGGGGGGCCGCTGCAAAACTAAAGAGGTACGCAATCTTCAACTTAATTAGGAATTACCTCCCCACCATTATATGTCTTCAGGAGACCCATTTGGTCAAAGATAAAATTAGCAGCTTTCAGAGAGGCTGGATAGTCCAGTCTTACCATTCGGTATACACATCTTTTTCCAGAGGAGTTTCCATATTAATACATAGGAAAGCAGAAGCTGAGATTTAATCGATACAGAAGGAAGGTATATCATCCCTTATGGAGGTTTTGATGGAGCAACTTGTGTTCTTACTGCGGTTTACATCCCCCTTCCTTGTTCGTCATGTGTGATCAAGGTGGTCTTGCAATATTTGATATCGAAACCAAAATGCCCATTCTTAATAATTGGGGACCTCAATGAAGTCATCGATGCCGAGTTAGATAGATTCAGGAAACATCCAATAATATCACATAGGTCAGCAACTAAGTTACTAGGTTTAACATCTGAATTGGACTGTCCTGCTATATGGCGGATGAGGAACCCCCATGCTAAGAAATTTTCATGCTTTACAAGTTCTAGGGAGGTGATGTCAAGAATTGACGTTACCTTCATTAATGAACTAATGTTGAAGTATATAAAGAAAGTGTCTTATGAACCGTGTGGGGTCTCAGACCACGCTCCTCTTATGGTCGAGCTTGATCTGAGCCCTGGACGGGTTAGTAAGGTATATAAGATTTTTCCATCAGTCTTGGTGAAAATTCCATTCCACGAGATAGATAATGAATTGTCAGTGTTTCTGGAAGCCAATTCGGGTTACCCGGATTCAGCGATATTATAGGATATCCTAAAATATTTCAAAAACCAAAATATTATTAAGAAAACACAGTATATTCAAAGAGATATTATTAAAAAAAACTACTAAAGGAGGTGGAAAGGCAATATGTAGATAATCCTTCAGAAGCTACTGAATCTCAATGGAAAGTCTCCCAAATGAAATATGAAAACTTGATACTGGAGGAAGCACAATCAGAAATGTTTTTTGAGTTGCAAACAATACTATTTTGAAGCTAGCAAATAAAGTACATTTTTGGCCCATATTGTAAGTAACCATCGGCCTTCTAATTCTGTTTCCCCTATTAAGAATACAAAGGGCCACTTGTTCACGACGCTGGGGAAGTAGTACAAGAATTCAGAGGATTCTATCAAGACCTGTACAGCTCTAGGTTAAAAGACTCTGAGGATAGCATAGATAGTTATATGGATGGAATGGAATTCCCTAATATTAATAACGAACAAATATCAACGTTAGATCACCCGATAACATAAGAGGAATTGAGAGAGTCCTTACTGGAAACGTCAAGTAACAAAGCTGCTGTCACGGTGCGGGTTGTGGACCCACTGGGCCGTACCGTGTAGCGGGATAGTAGCTGGCCAACTAGGTACAAAACAAAGTCCAGAACGGGTACCTGAGGCAATATAGACAGTAGTGGAGACACAACTTGACTTTCTGTAAAGGATCTGACAGGCACAACTTCTGTGTATACGCCCATAGGTAATCAGTCTGCACCTGAGTCTATGTCTCTGAGACTGACTCCATCTTAATCACAAGCCCAAATACCTAGTCTACCCTGGTCCCTGACACTACTATGGACCCCCTTGAGACCCTGGCCCAGCAAATGCAGGGTCTCTCCCTACAGGTTCAGGCCCTGGCTCAGAGGGTCAACCAGCCTGACGCTACCATGGTAGTGCCCCTCATCTCACCTCTTGAACCCCACCTCAAGTTGCCTGACCGGTTCTCAGGGGACCGGAGGACTTTTCTCTCCTTTCGGGAGAGTTGTAGGCTCTACTTTCGCTTAAAGCCTCACTCCTCAGGTTCTGAGAGCCAGCGGGTGGGTATAATTATGTCCCGGCTCCAGGAAGGGCCCCAAGAGTGGGCCTTCTCCTTGGCTCCTGACGCCCCAGAACTTTCCTCCGTTGATCGTTTCTTTTCTGCTCTCGGACTCATTTATGACGAGACTGACAGGACTGCCTTTGCCGAGAGTCAGCTGGTGACCTTACGTCAGGGTAAGAGACCTGTTGAGGAGTATTGTGCTGACTTTAGGAAGTGGTGCGTAGCTTCCCGGTGGAATGACCCTGCCTTAAGGTGCCAGTTTAGGTTGGGTCTGTCGAATGCCCTGAAAGACCTGCTAGTTAGCTATCCCTCTTCTGACTCCCTTGACCAGGTTATGGCTTTAGCGGTACGACTTGACCAACGTCTCAGGGAACGACAACTTGAAAGTTTTTTTGTTTTCCCCTCTGACTCCCCCATGATGCCTCCCGAGGTCCCGTTGCTTCGCTCTTCCACGGAAGACTCGGAGGTTCCTATGCAACTCGGGGGCCTCCGTGTCCCCCCGACAACGTAGACAGTTCCGCAGGAAGAATCGTCTCTGCTTCTATTGTGGGGATGACAAGCATCAAGTGAACACCTGACCTAGGCGCAAGAATAAGCAGCCGGAAAACTTCCGCGCCTAAGTGATAATCGGGGAGGTCACTTGGGTGCACAGGTATTTCCCGTAAATATGAAACGTAATAAAATCTTGCTTCCCTTTCAGGTCTCTTTTGGTGGTAGGTCTGCTACCGGCAGTGCCTTCGTGGATTCATGGTCTTCTGCTAATATCATGTCTGTGGAATTTGCTATGTCTCTAGCTATGCCTTTTATTGATTTGCCTAAACCTGTCCCTGTAGTGGGTATCGACTCCACTCCTCTTGCTAATGGTTATTTTACACAGCATACCCCTGTTTTTGAACTCCTTGTTGGCTCCATGCATTTGGAGCAGTGCTCTGTACTGTTGATGCAGGGATTATCGTCCGATTTGGTTTTAGGCCTTCCCTGGTTGCAGTTGCATAATCCCACGTTTGACTGGAATACTGGGGAGCTTACCAAATGGGGTAATGAATGCTTGACGTCATGTTTTTCTGTTAATTCTATTTCTCCCCCTGAGGAGGTGAACACGCTACCTGAGTTTGTTCAGGAATTCGCTGATGTTTTCTCTAAGGAGGCCTCCAAAGTGTTACCTCCTCATAGAGAATACGATTGCGCTATCAAATTGGTACCAGGAGCTAAGCTCCCTAAAGGTAGGATATTTAATCTTTCTTGTCCCGAACGTGAAGCCATGAGAGAGTATATCCAGGAATGCCTGGCCAAGGGTTACATTCGCCCCTCTACTTCTCCGGTAGGTGCTGGCTTCTTCTTCGTAGGGAAGAAGGATGGTGGTCTTAGGCCATGCATTGACTACCGTAACTTGAATAAGGTCACTGTAAGGAACCAGTATCCCCTTCCTTTGATTCCTGATCTCTTTAATCAGGTTCAGGGGGCCCAATGGTTCTCTAAGTTTGATCTACGGGGGGCGTATAACCTTATCCGCATCAAAGAGGGGGATGAGTGGAAGACTGCGTTTAACACGCCCGAAGGTCATTTCGAATACCTCGTCATGCCCTTTGGGTTGTGTAATGCTCCTGCGGTCTTCCAGAATTTCAAAAATGAGATTTTAAGAGATTCCCTGGGGGTATTTCTTGTAGTGTTCCTTGATGACATACTGGTGTTTTCCAAGGACTGGTCCTCCCACATTGAGCATGTCAGGAAGGTGCTCCAGGTCCTTCGGGAAAACAAACTGTTTGCGAAAACCGAAAAATGTGTGTTTGGGGTACAGGAGATACCATTTTTGGGTCAAATCCTCACTCCTCATGAATTCCGCAGGGACCCCGCCAAGGTCCAGGCTGTGGCGGAATGGGTCCAACCTGCCTCCCTGAAGGCGTTACAGTGTTTCTTGGGGTTCGCTAATTATTACAGGAGATTTATTGCTAACTTCTCGGTCATCGCTAAGCCTCTTACGGACCTCACTCGCAAAGGTGCTGATCTCCTCCACTGGCCTCCTGAGGCTGTCCAGGCTTTTGAGGTCCTTAAGAAGTGCTTTATCTCGGCCCCGGTGCTGGTTCAGCCCAACCAAATGGAGCCATTTATCCTGGAAGTTGACGCATCCGAGGTGGGAGTGGGGGCTGTCTTGTCCCAGGGTACCACGTCCCTCACCCATCTCCGTCCCTGTGCCTACTTCTCCAGGAAGTTTTCGCCCACTGAGAGTAACTATGATATTGGCAACCGCAAACTCTTAGCCATTAAATGGGCATTTGAAGAGTGGCTCCACTTCCTGGAGGGGGCTAGGCACCAGGTAACGGTACTTTACCGACCACAAGAATCAGGTTTTTCTAGAATCTGCCCGGAGGCTAAACCCGAGACAAGCTCGATGGGCGCTATTTTTTACCAGATTCAACTTTTTGGTTACCTATAGGGCTGGGTCTAAAAATATTAACGCCGATGCACTGTCGCGTAGCTTCATGGCCAGCCCTCCTTCGGAGGAAGATCCTGCTTGTATTTTGCCTCCTGGTATAATCATTTCTTCTATTGATTCTGATTTAGTCTCTGAAATTGCGGCTGATCAAGGTTCAGCTCCCGGGAACCTTCCTGAGGACAAGCTGTTTGTTCCCCTGAAATTCCGGCTAAGGGTACTTAGGGAAAATCATGACTCCGCACTATCTGGTCATCCAGGCGTCCTGGGTACCAAACACCTCATTGCCAGAAACTATTGGTGGCCTGTGTTGCCTAAAGGCGTTAAGGCCTACGTCAGGACCTGGGAGGTTTGTGCTAGGTCCAAGACTCCCAGGTCCTGACCAGTGGGCTTACTACGTTCTTTGCCCATTCCCCAGAGACCTTGGGCCAATATCTCCATGGATTTTATCACCGATTTGCCTCCATCTCAAGGCAAGTCGGTGGTGTGGGTTGTAGTAGACCGCTTCAGTAAAATGTGCCACTTTGTGCCCCTCAAGAAACTAACCAATGCCAAGACGTTAGCCACCTTGTTTGTCAAACACATCCTGCGTCTCCATGGGGTCCCTGTCAATATTGTTTCGGACAGAGGGGTACAATTTGTTTCATTGTTTTGGAGAGCCTTCTGTAAAAAGTTGGAGATTGATCTGTCCTTCTCCTCTGCCTTCCATCCTGAAACTAATGGCCAAACTGAGAGGACTAATCAATCTCTAGAACAATATTTAAGGTGTTTTATCTCTGACTGTCAATATGATTGGGTCTCATTCATTCCCCTCGCCGAATTTTCCCTTAATAACCGGGTCAGTAACTCGTCAGGGGTCTCCCCCTTTTTCTGTAATTTTGTGTTTAATCCACGGTTCTCCTCCGTTTCACCAGGTAGTTCCAACAATCCCGAGGTAGAGGTCGTTCATCGGGAACTGTGCAAAGTCTGGGCCCAGGTTCAGAAGAACCTAAAGGCGTCCCAGAGCGTACAAAAAACTCAGGCTGATAGAAGACGTTCTGCTAACTCCTTGTTTATGGTCGGGGATCTGGTGTGGTTATCGTCTAGGAACTTGCGCCTTAAGGCCCCGTCCAAGAAGTTTGCTCCCCGATTTATTGGGCTGTATAAGGTTATTGAAGTCCTCAATCCTGTCTCCTTCCGACTGGAGTTGCCCCCATCTTTTCGAATACACGACGTGTTTCATGCCTCCCTCCTTAAACGCTGCTCCCCGTCATTGGCTCCCTCGAGATAACCTCCTGTTCTCGTTCTCACCCCTGAGGGGGTGGAATTCGAGGTGGCCAAGATTGTGGACAGCAAGATGGTCCAAGGCTCCCTCCAGTACCTGGTCCATTGGAGAGGATACGGGCATGAGGAGAGGACTTTGGTACCCGCCCAGGATGTTCACGCTGGGGTATTGGTCAGGAAGTTCCACCTTCGTTTCCCCAATAAACCAGGTCCACTTAGAAAGGGTCCGGTGGCCCCTCATAAAAGGGGGGGTACTGTAAAGGATCTGCCAGGCACAACTTCTGTGTATACGCCCATAGGTAATCAGTCTGCACCTGAGTCTATGTCTCTGAGACTGACTCCATCTTCCACCACTCAGGATGGCAGGCTTAGGAGCGGGAGAGCCTATCGCAACCTGGCCAGACGGAGCTAGCTCCCGCCCTCTGTCTATTTATACCTGCCTTTCCTGTTCCTCCTTTGCTTGTGATTCTTCTTGTGTGGTTTCCTGGCCCAGCTACAGCTTCTGACTATTTGATCCTGCTCCATACTGACCCTGGCTTACTGACTACTCTCCTGCTCTGCGTTTGGTACCTCGTTCACTCCTGGTTTGACTCGGCTCGTTCACCACTCTTATTGCTCACGGTGTTGCTGTGGGCAACTGCCCCATTTCCCTTAGCTTTGTGTACCCTTGTCTGTTGGTCTCGTGCACTTACTGAGCATAGGGACCGCCGCCCAGTTGTACCCCGTCGCCTAGGGCGGGTCGTTGCAAGTAGGCAGGGACTGAGTGGCGGGTAGATTAGGGCTCACTTGTCCGTTTCCCTACCCCCACCATTACACTTTCACTGTAGATGGCACAGTAGATGCAGCCAGTGGCCGAAGGCTCCGCTAGCAGCCG
Organism: Rhinoderma darwinii; assembly: GCF_050947455.1. Classification (NCBI taxonomy): domain Eukaryota; kingdom Metazoa; phylum Chordata; class Amphibia; order Anura; family Rhinodermatidae; genus Rhinoderma; species Rhinoderma darwinii. The sequence goes on along the minus strand of NC_134692.1, from coordinate 88,927,450 downwards.
CTATGGCTATGGCTGCTACAGCGCGACGCCACTGAACACGACTACGGCAGAGCAGGGAGGTATCTCCCCGCTCTGCCATTAAACAAAAGACATGTATCCCCTATCCACAGGATAGGAGATACATGTGTGATCGCTGGCAGTGATAGGGAGAACGGGGGACTGAAGTTCTCCATCACAAACCTCGGACTTCCGGGGTCTGTGTCGGCAGCTCCGTAGAAATTAATGGAGCGCCTTGTGCGCATGCGTGACCAGCGCTCCTTTCATTTTTATTGAGCTGCGCAGATGCCGGAAGTCAGAGGTTAGTCATGGAGAAATTCGGGGACTTTCGGTCTCCCGTTCTCCCTATCACTGCCAGCGATCACACATGTATCCCCTATGCTGTGGATAGGGGATACATGTCTTTTGTAGGACACACTGTAGGTAGCATTTTTTTGGGAGGGGGTACGCTGTACTACGTTCCCTACAGGGGGGGCTGTACGGCAATCCCTACAGGGGGGCTGTACGGCGTTCCCTACAGTGGGGGGGCTGTATGGCGTTCCCCATAGGGGGGGCTGTATGGCGTTCTCTACAGGGGGGCTGTATGGCGTTCTCTACAGGGGGGGCTGTATGGCGTTAGCGCCATACAGCCCCCGCTGTAGAGAATGCCATACAGCCCCCCTTTAGATAACGCCTTACAGCCCCCTCTGTAGATAACGCCATACAGCCCCCCCTGTAGGGAACGCCATACAGCCCCCTCTGTAGATAACGCCATACAGCCCCCTCTGTAGATAACGCCATACAGCCCCCACTGTAGATAACGCCATACAGCCCCCACTGTAGAGAACGCCATACAGCCCCCCGGTAGATAATGCCATACAGCCATCTCTATAGATAACGCCATACAGCCCCCTGTAGATAACGCCATACAGCCCCCTGTAGATAGCGCCATACATCCCCCTGTAGAGAACGCCATACAGCCCCCGTGTAGATAACGCCATATAGCCCCCTCTGTAGAGAACGCCATACAGCACCCTTTGTTGATAACGCCATACAGCCCCCTCTGTAGATAACGCCATACAGCCCCCTCTGTAGATATCTACAAAGGGGGCTGTATGGCGTTATCTACAGGTCCAGCTGCATTCTTGGCTAATTTTAGAATAATGACAGCTGGACGCGTACTGGCCCTTTAAGGCCGTGCACGCGCGGGCGCTCTGTGGGAAAAAGTCCCAGAACCCGGAAGTCAGTTCCGATATCTCCCTGGAGGGAGATGTCGCCGAGAACACAGATGTCCATGGCCGGGGCCGTCAGAGGGTAATTCTGAACGACGGCCCTCAGCCATAGACGTTACAGCTGTGGGGGTAGACGGAATTCCATTTGAACTATATAACCTATACCAGGATAAATGAATCCCTATTCTAGTGGAAACAGCACATGTAACGACGGGGGTAGGGAAACGAACAAGTGAGCCCTAATCTACCCGCCACTCTGTCCCTGCCTACTTACAACGACCCGCCCTAGGCGACGGGGTACAACTGGGCGGCGGTCCCTACGCTCAGTAAGTGCACGAGACAAACATACAAGGGAATACAAAGCAAAGGGAAAGGGGCAGTTGC